>NC_025998.2:97053478-97212127 GCF_000442705.2 Elaeis guineensis | reverse complement strand
CGAGCTTCTATGGAGGTCGGACCCGACCGAACTTCTATAAGTGGGCAATGCCGTGCTCATGAATCTAGCATGAGCTGACCCCTCCGGTGGATGAACTCTCCAGCGCCATCCGACATCCACCGCCAATCGACCCTCTGTCGAAGTCTGCATGAAACCGACTGCGTCTGTGGAAAGCCCCTGATCGAGCTCCTACGCGCAAGTGGTCCTCGCCTGCACCTTAACGCCCAAGGCACCCAACAGGATTGCAACATCCAAACTCCTCTCAGATGGATAGCTAACCTCTCTCTACCAGCACCTCAACCAAAACTCGGCCGACAGGCCCTAGACCCCCTAGCAGGCCATAGTAATGGCCACGACTCTGCTCCACTTCCTGCGATGGATCCTGCATGGCTTCATCACTCCTTGACAGGCCACAGTAATGGCCACGACTCTGCTCCACTTCTGCGACAGATACCGCATGGCTCCTCCACCCTCTGGCAAGTCACGACAACGGGCTTCGCTCCACTCCCCACAACAGACTCACGCGGCAGGTCCTGGTGATGGCCATGATTCCACTCCACTACTCTTCATACAAACTCCTCCTGACCCCGAGCGGCCCACTGTCAGACGGTTACAAACGTCGCATCCGTCTGTTGCACCCTCCGTCTATAAAGGGAGACCCCAGATACGTTATTCTCTAAGCTCTAATTTCTATCTCAAAATTTGTTAAAATTTTTATTCGAGCACTCCATTCTCGTTGAGGCAGAGAATGACTTGAGCGTCGGAAGATCTTACCGGAGCAACCCCACTCTGATTGGACTTCCTTTGCAGGTCCCGACGGCGACCGCAACTTCCTCGACTCCAGCTTCTCCGATGCAGGCAGATTTTTGCACCAACAGGATTGGCGCTAGAGGAAGAGCGCTGTGTCTTCACAGTACCCTTTTCTTAAAGGAGCGCTCAACGGGACCACCTTCGTCATCTTTTCCGACATCCTCTCCTCCTTCCCCCACTAGGTCTTCGCCCGATGCCTCCCCGTAAAGCATCCACATGGAGATCCACGACCTCCGCGGTCAGATCTCAGGCTCCGGCCTCACCTCCAGTTTCGCAGCCTCCTCCCCCTCCTCCGGCAATGGCGATTGGCGTGGAGCAATTCGACCTACTGGTGCAACAGGTCAGAGGCCTCACTGAAGCTGTGCAGGCCATACAACAGCAGCAGCAGCAGCAGCCGCAGGCATCAGTGCGACTGGAGAGAGCATCGCCAGAACTCCAAAATCTGATGGTAGGATGGGCCACTTGGGCCAGCCACCCCGTCTTTCCCGGAAAGATGAATCCAAGGGTGGAGAGCCCTCAGTCAGATCATGATTCCACCCCTGGAAGATCTCTACCTCCATTCTGCCAGAAGACCCTCAAGACTCGTAGGCGAGAGGATTTCCTGGACCGGAGGCTCCAGGAGATTAATCGACGGATCGAAGAACTCTGCCACGCTCCCCCCACTTATGGTGAGGACATTTGTACTGACCCCCCTTTTCTCAAATGATCATGCAGGACCCGATCCCGCCGAACTTCAGGCTCCCTCAGTTTGAAAGCTACGATGGGACTTTGGACCCAGTTGACCACCTGGAGGCCTTCCGGACAATGATGCTGCTTCATGGCACGCCCGACGCCATCCTGTGTCGAGCTTTCCCATCCACCTTGAAGGGAGCGACGAAAAATTGGTACTCGGTGCTGAAGTCGAGTACCATCTTTTCCTTTGATCAGATGAGCCACCAGTTTGTGGCTCATTTTGTTAGCAGCCGGCATCCCCGGAGGGGTTCGGAGTCCCTCATCAACATCAAGCAGAGGGAGGGGAGTCCATTCGGGCTTACGTCAACTGTTTCAATATCGCCACATTGGAGGTCCGAAACTTGGACCAATCGGTCGCGATGGCCGCTCTGAAAGGCGGCCTTCATAAGAATGACCTTCTATTCTCCCTGGAAAAGAAGTACCACGAGAATTTTGCTGATTTGTTGGCTCGAGCCGAGGGGTACGCCCGAGCAGAAGAAGCCTTCAAGATGAAGGACGAGGAGACTGCGAGAGAGCGGCGGACGGGAGACTCGAGTAAGCCCACAGTAGAAAAAGGGGTGAGAGAAGCTCAGCCACGTTCTCGGACTCCCCTCGGGTACAAGCACGCCCAGACTCCTCCCCGAGCGTGCAGATAGAGAAGCCTGAAGCGCCGAGCCCACCGAGGGTCTCCCCCAGGAAGATTCTACAGGTATGCCCCCTCAACGCATCAAAAACCCAGGTACTGATGGAAGTCAGAGAGTAGCTCCCAAGACCAGAAAGGATGCGCACGCACCCTGGAAAGTGCAATCCTAATAAGTTCTGCCTCTACCATCGTGACCACGGCCACGACACAGAGGAATGCATTCAGCTCCGAGACGAGATCGAGGAGCTCATCAGACGAGGTTGGCTTGACAGGTTCATTCGACGCCAGCTCGAGGGTAGAGAGGATCGACCAAGGGCCCTGCCGCAGCCTGAACTACCGAGGAAGGAAGAGCAGCCTGGAGATCGACCTCCAATTGGGATCATCAACTCCATCTCTGGAGGACCTTGACAGGAAGCAGACCTTCTACAGTCCTAAATTTAAAAAACTTGTAAATGTATTGCGAACGATCCCACTTTAAATCAAGATTCCTTTCAGATTTGCACATCTTTCCCTTTTTGGCATAGACTTGTAACGACAGGGGATGACCCCATCGGACAAGGAAAACAAACCCTGATGTGGGCAAAATTGAAAGTCCGATTACTTTTAGACCGGATAGGGGGAGAGGCCACACAGCGCCAATATGCGCCCCCACAGCCATATTAGGGACAGGAGGAGAACCTCGCCCTAACATGAGCAAAGTTGAAGGCCCGATTACTTTTAGACCGGATGGGGGGAGAGGCCACACAGTGCCCATATGCGCCCCCACAGCCATGTTAGGGACAGGAGGAGAACCTCGCCCTAACATGAGCAAGGTCGAAGGCTCGATTACTTGTAGACCGGATGGGGGAGAGGCCATACAGTGCCCATATACGCCCCCACAGCCATGTTAGGGACAGGAGGAGAACCTCGCCCTAACATGAGCGAGGTCGAAGGCCCGATTATTTTTAGACCGGATGGGGGGAGAGGCCATACAGCGCCCATATGCGGCCCCACAGTCATGTTAGGGACAGGAGGAGAACCTTGCCATAACATGAGCAAGGTCGAAAGCTCGGTTACTTGTAGATCGGATGGGGGAGAGGCCATACAGCGCCCATATGTGCCCCCACAGCCTTGTTAGGAATAGAAGGAGAACCTCATCCTAACCTGAGCTGAAACTGATCACATCAAAAATAGGGGAAGAACCTCGTCCTGACAACAATTAAGGTCCGGCCATTCGAGACCCGACAAGAAAGAAGAAAACCTTCTCGACGGCCCTTCTACGCTACCGCGACTTCGTAAAAAGCTAGGGAGAACCCTTGCCTAAAAGAAGGAGGAAAATGTGAAGGAACAATGATGGGCTACCCCAACGAAAAATGGAGGCCAAACTATACTAAAAGCACAAAGGACCTCATCTCCATGAAGGAGGAGGAAGAGAAAGTAAGATCTACGGTGACGAACAAAAAGGCAAATCAACACGGCGATGGCTAGGAATCTCCAAGCGGTGTCGATGTCGAACCAATCAAAAACACAGGAAACTCGATGATGATGACCTAATACAAAGATGAATAAAAAACCTTTGAACAACGTCGACATCGCACAAGACAAAAATGAAAGAAGTTCGACGGACGATAATTCGACACGACGCATGAGAAAGGTAACAAAGACCTTCTTTTCATTCCATTAGCAAAGTATGCATTACAGAGCCCGGAAGGTAGAAAAAAAAAAGAGAAGAAAAAAAAAAACAACAACAGCAACAACAACAACAAACGAACAGACGGCAAAAGAAGACACATAGAAGGACAAACGGCAAAAGAGCCCTAAGGGGGCCCGGTTTCCTCCGACTTCAAACTTTCAGCTTCGATCCTCATCAGGGAGCGCTTTAAGCTCTCGACTTCTTCTTCCAATTCTTTCTCCCCCATTAGCATCTCCACATACCTCCGATGAAGCCGCTGGCTTTCGTTCTCCACCTCCCAGTGCCTCTTTCTCAAGACCTCGAATTTCGCCTCCGCATCCCTGACTGCCTGCTGCTCGCATACCAGTTGGATCTTTAATTACTGCAGCTCGGCCTTCCCCTCCCCAAGGGTGACAGATAGCTCTTCTATGGTTCTTCTCAGGGATTGGAGTTCGTCGGGATCCCGAACAGGAGCAAATTGAGCTCCTTCAGCTAGCTGCCTTTGAAGGCGGGCAACCTCGTCGGTCGCCATCCTGAGCTTCCCCCTATAGTCGTCCACCTGCTTGCACCAGCCAGCCCGGTATGCGTTATAGCTCACCTCGGCATCCTGGAGCTGTTGCTGGAGGTCGGAGAACTTCTTCGACCATTCCCGATCGCAGTCAGCTCGAGTCGAAAGCCGGGACGAACTTCCTTCCAACTGGCTAATCCTCTCCTGTGCAGCCGACAGCTCCACTCTGAGAGAGCTGATCTTGGCAGCTTGGACCCAAGATCGATCACTGGCACGCTTCTTATGTTCCTTGAGCTCCTTCTCGAAGTTCGCTTTTCTCTGGCTGTACTCCATGATCCCCTTCACGTGGAGGTTCCGAAAGTAGGTGGCCTCCACGGTGGCCTCAGAGTGGCTCTCCCTCAACCTGCGAAGTTCACCCTCCATCTTCTTCGACCCTTTTGTTAAATGATGAACTTTCTTCTTCAGACGTTGGATCATGGACTTCAGCGGAATCCCCTGTGGCAAAGGAAGCGCTTCGGCAGGACACTGCCATCGGGAGACAAAAGCGTCAAGGCACATCTCATTACAGAAAGAAAAACAAAAAAAAGGGGGGGAGCAGAGTGGAGAAGCCCTCCATAAGGAGGAACCCAATTTTATTGATTGAATATTTCTTAAAGACAAAAGGGAAAAGAAAAATTGAAATAAAAGAAAAATACAAGGTCAGAGGTCTCAGACCTCTGAAATAGGAGTCGGGGAGCTCGGTGTTCTTGGAAGGGGCACTGCGGTGGTAGTGGCAGTGGGAGAGGGCCCGGCTTCATCTTCAGACGCCTTGTCCAAGAAGCTGAGGTCGAGCTCAAAAAATTTTTTGACCACCTTCTCTTGACAGAGCTCGAATCCTTTGATGAATGCTTCTTGGCCGAACTTGACGTTCAGGTCCCTCATCTTCGCGGAGGCCTTGAACTCCTCCACTGTTAAGACCCTAGCCTCCGAGATCAGAACTGGGATCTGCTCCATCAAATTTGCGACCTCGGCCTCTACCTTCCTTACCACCTCCTCCGAGGTCTGTTTTTCTTTCTCAAGGACCTCTTGGAGGTTGGCTAGCTCGGCAGCCTTTTCTTTGAGGCGGGCGGCTTCGGCCCGATGACCCTCCTCTACCTGGATGGCATCCCTCCTCGCTCGATTCATCACCTCGATGTTGGCAAGGAGCTGGTGCCTGATCTACAAGAGTGGCTAGGAGGTCAGAATGAAAGTTGAGAAGCTAATCGAATAAAGGTGCGAAGGGAAGAAGGAAAGTGAATCTGTTCACCTCGAGGAAGGACCCTAAGGAGTCCCAAACCCGCTGTTCAGGATCGACGCGAATGATCCTCTAGATGACTTCGGGCAGGATGCAGCCGTCGACCAGTCGCTTGATCAGGTCCCTGTCATTAAAGGGATTCTCCCCTGGCTCTTCCTCAGAATCGTGGGACTCTTCGATGGTGGCTCAGCGGCTACTCACCCTGCGGGCCACCGACTTCCTTCTCCTCCCCCTCTCAGCCCCTGGCACCTCCTCGAGGCGGGCCCTCGAAGTGGGAACCTCAGTGGGGGAGCTCCTTGAAGAGGCCCGGGGGGCCAAAGGTTCGACGTCCGAAGGAATGTCGACCGCGAGGGCCGCCTGGGCAGGCATGGCCGAGCTCGTCTCCTCCATTCTGGCTTTCTTTGCTGATCCGGAGGCCACGGCACCTTTTCTTTTATGGGCCTTGAGGCCCCTGGCAAGTATCCGTGCTACTTCGGTGTCCATTCCTAAAAAAAAAAAAAAAAAAAAGAAGAGAAGAGAGAGAAAAAGAAATCAGTAGTGGAGTGAAAAAGGAAGAAGTGACGTGTAAAAAAAAAAAAGAGAAAGGGAAAAAGAGAAGGAGAAAAGAAGAGGAAAGGAAAGATGGGATACTAGCAAGATCCAGGGGGCTCAAGTCAATGTTGAACAAAAACTGCTCCTTCAGAAGGTTGGGAAGGGAAGGAGTTGAGTAATTAAGAAGTTTTCGGGCATCCTGAAGGTCGTCCTCCCCCAGGCTAGGAGCCAAACGGACAGAGTCCCTTAAGGAGACCCAAGGGGGCAATCCCAGCCTCAAGGTCGAGCATTGGATGAAGAGGTACTTCCCCTTCCAGTTGTGGATTGAGGAGGGAGTACCTTTCAGCAACCCCTTCTTGCCAAACTGGGGAGAAAAATACCACCAGTCCTTTGCTGAGGGGTGGCGCTTGAAGGTGTAAAAATACCTAAATAAAGAGAGAGATGGCTGAACTTCAACTACGTGGCAAAGGGAGAGGAACCCTATCAAAAACCTAAAGGAATTCGGCACGACTGAAGCTAAAGAAATGTCTAAAAAATGAAAAAGAGCGATGACGAAGGGCGGAAGTGAAAGTCGGAGCCCAGCACGGAAGGCTTCCTGGTACAGGCAGAAGCGGTCAGGTGGGGGGGTGCTAGCCCGGTCGATGGGACCAGGAAGCTCCAGATCATACTCTGGAGGAACTCCATACTGAACCCTTATCAGTAAGAGTTCATCCGGAGTCAGAGAATAGGGAATGGCGCCCGGTGCAAAAATTGGGTGAGGCCCAGCCCCAGATGTGGGTTCGTCTAAAGTGTGGGGGTTCTGGGGGTTGAGGCGGATGAACTCTTGGAACCACTAAAAATTTCGGAAGATATTTCAAACAAGGACCCTAAAAATTTTGGAGAAATCAGGCAGAACAAGAGGCGAAAGATTTGCGGGGGACCAAACCAGAGGAAGGCGGCAGAAGAAAAATGGAGGAGAAGGGGCACCTAAATGGCAAGAAAAGGAACGAAAGTTCTGGGACTAACCTAAGTCGCTCCGAAGGATGCAGAGGTGCGAGGACAGGGATGACTCGAAGAACGCTTAAGGCCAAGGTAGACGCCAAGGAGGGTCAGAACTCTGGAAGAGAACGCAGACATCGATAGAACTTTCAGGCGGAATGAGGCTCCTGAAGGCGGAAATGCGGGTTTAAATAGACCCTGGGATCCGATGCTATAATGATCGCGAATTTCTCCAGGCCGACCCACACTCGCCACGTGTCCCACTCGCCACGGCAGGCGGCTAAAAGCGGCTGACAGCTGACAAAGCCATTACGGCGCCGTACCTGGGCCAGCGCTCCAGCAGAAATTTTGAAAGGTCCCTTCGGATCACCTCGATTTGAAAAGACTCCAGCACGCGTGCATTAAATGCCAGAATATCTGAGGACGATCGTGCATGAGATTCGAGGGGATAACTTCGGCTGTGAAAATTTCTCTGTACTTCCTTCATTCGAAACTCGAACTCGAAAGTAGGGGGACTGGTGTTGGGTATAAAATACCTCCCAGTCGAAGTTCGTGACAGAAGTGACCCTCCAGAGATTCTATCGATGTCCGACCTTCGACGACATCTTTTCGAACCTCTCCGACGATCGAGCCTCCACAACGTTCCTAAGCTCTGCCAACGGATAAACCTCCACCAGTGTAGGTCGGATTCTCCACGACGGGCGGACTCCACCCAAGCTTCGACGATGGTCGACCACCTACTAGACTTCATCCAGACTCCTACGGGAGTCGGACTTCGTCCCTGACTTCAATTGCAGGTAGACTTCGTCCGGACTCCTACGGGAGCCGGACTTCGTCACCGACTTCAACTGCAGGTAGACTTCATCTGGACTCCTGCGGGAGCCGGACTTCATCTCCGACGTCAACTGCAGGAAGACTTCGTCCAGACTCCTACGGGAGATGGGCTTCGTCCCTGACTTCCACTGAAGGAAGACTTCATCCGGACTCCTATGGGAGCCGGACTTCATCCCCGACTCTAACTGTAGGAAGACTTCGTCCGGACTCCTACGGGAGCCGGGCTTCATCCCCGACTTCCATTGAAGGAAGACTTCATCCGGACTCCTACGGGAGCTGGACTTCATCCCCGACTCCAAGTGCAGGTAGACTTCATCCGGACTCCTACGAGAGCCGAACTTCATCCCCGACTTCAACTGAAGGAAGACTTCATCCGGACTCCTATGGAAGCCGGACTTCATCCCCAACTTCAACTGCAGGTAGACTCCATCCGGACTCCTGCGGGAGCCGGACTTCATCCCCGACTTCAACTGCAGGTAGACTTCATCCGGACTCCTACGGGAGCCAAACTTCGTCCCCAACTTCAACTGCAGGTAGACTTCATCCAGACTCCTGTGGGAGCCAAACTTCATCCCTGACTTCAACTGCAGGAAGACTTCATCCGGACTCCTATGGGAGCCGAGCTTCCTTCATCCCCGACTTCCACTGAAGGAAGACTTCATCCGGACTCCTACGGGAGTCGGAATTCATCCCCGACTCCAACTGCAGTTAGACTTCATCCGGACTCTTACGGGAGCCGGACTTCATCCCCGACTTCAACTGAAGGAAGACTTCATCCGAACTCCTACGGGAGCCGGACTTCATCCCCGACTTCAACTGTAGGTAGACTTCATCTGGAGTCCTGCGGGAGCTGGACTTCGTCCCCGACTTCAACTACAGGAAGACTTCGTCAGGACTCCCACGGGAGCCGGGCTTCATCCCCGACTTCCACTGAAGGAAGACTTCATCCGGACTCCTATGGGAGCCAAACTTCGTCCCCGACTCCAACTGCAGGTAGACTTCGTCCGAGCTCCCACGGGAGTCGGACTTCCACCCTGAACTCCTGTTGCAGGTAGACCTCTTCCCGAACTCCTACAAGGATCGGACTCCGAGCTTCTACTGCATGCGGCCCACTCTGAGTTTCTACCACAAATGATCCACTTCAAATTTCTACCACGAGTGGTCCGTGTCGGATTCCCACCATAAGCCTTCACCCGAGCTTCCATCATGGACGAATTCCTTTCGGGTTTCTGTTGCAGACATGCCTTGGCCAAGATTCCTCGACAAATGATCCCCATCCGGGCTTCTATGGAGATCGGACCCCGACCAAACTTCTATAAGCGGGCAAATGCCGTGCTCACAAAATCTAGCAGCTGAACCCCTCCGACAGATGAACCTCTCCATCTCCATCTGACATCCACCACCGGTCGACCCTCTGCCGAAGTCTGTGCGAAACCAGACTGCATCTACGGAAAGCCCCTGACTGAGCTCCTACGGCAAGTGGTCCTCGCCTGCAGCCTTAACGTCCAAGGCACCCAACAGGATTTGCAACATCTGAGCTCCTCTCAGATGGATAGCTACCTCTCTCCACCAGGCACCTGAACCAAACTTCGACCGACAGGCCTGGACCCCCTGGCAGGCCACAGCAATGGCCACGACTCTGCTCCACTTCTTACGATGGATCCCGCGTGGCTCCATCACTCCCTGACAGGCCACAGTAATGGCCACGACTCTGCTCCACTTCCTGCGATGGATACCACATGGCTCCTCCACCCTCTGGCAAGTCGCGACAACGGGCACCGCTCCACTCCCCGCAACAGACTCCACGTGGCAGGTCCCGGTGATGGCCACGATTCCACTCCACTACTCTTCATAACAAACTCCTCCTGACCCCGAGCGGCCCACTGCCAGACGGTTACAAATGTCGCTATCTGTCTGTTGCACCCTCCGCCTATAAAAGGGGGACTCCAGATACGTTATTCTCTAAGCTCTAATTTCTATCTCAAAACTCTGCTAAAATTTTCGTTCGAGCACTCCATTCTCGTTAAGGCTGAGAACTGACTTGAGCATCGAAGGGTCTTGCCGGAGCAACCCTAACTCCGATTGAGACTTCCTTTGCAGGTCCCGACGGCGACCGCGACTCCCTCGACTCTATTTTCTTCGATGCAGGCAGATTTTTGCACCAACAGATTCCATCTCAGATTTCATGGCCTCAAACCATTTCTGGGAGTTGGACCTTTGCATGGCCTCCATATAGGTGATCAGATCCTCATCATTCTCATCAAGTTCGATGGGGTCACCATTTCGGATAAAAAAACTATAGTATCTATCTAGCTAATGCAATACTCTATCGGATCTTCTCAATGGCACCTTTACTGGCTCCGAATTTGATTCACCAATCAAATCCAATTCTGTGTGTGTCAGTCTTTTCACCTCACGAACTTCATCAAGTTCAATTTTACAGGCATTAGCTCCTTCACCAAGGAACTCTTTTTTCAAAAAGATTGTCTAACTGCTGACAAACACCTTTTGTTTTGTAGCGAGGTAAAAATAGTATCCTTTAGTTTCCTTTGGATATTCTACGAACAAGTATCTATCGGACTTCAGTCCAAGCTTATCTATCTTTAAATGCTTGACATAAGCTAGACACCCCCAGACCCTAAGGTGTGAGAGCACTGGCTTATGCCTAGTCCATATCTCATATGAAGTTTTTCTAACAGACTTGTTTGGCATCTTATTCAAAATGTAGTAGGCAGTTTTTAGAGTATAACCCCAAAAGGAGATTGGTAGACTCACAAAACCCATCATAAATCGAATCATGTCTAACAGAATTTGATTTCTCCTCTCCGACACTCCGTTATATTATGGTGTTTCAGAAGAGGTCCACTGTGAGAGAATCCCATTCTCTTTTAGATATGTTTGAAACTCACTGGTGAGATATTCACCTCCTCGATCTCATCGAAGGATCTTAATACTCTTTCCAGTTTGTTTCTCTACTTCAGCATGAAATTATTTAAATATTTCAAATGATTCTAACTTATGCTTCATAAGATGGACATACACATAGCTCGATAGATCATCTGTAAATGTAATGAAGTAGAAGTATCCTCCTCTGGCACTTATGTTCATAGGTCCGCATACATCAATATATTAGACCTAGGACATCACTGGTTCTTTTACTTTTTTCTTTAAAAGGTGACTTAGTCATCTTATCAAGTAGACAAGATTCATAGGTAGGCAATGATTCATAATTATCTATCTCAAAGATACATTCCTTGATCAACCTATCAATTTTACTCTTGTTGACATGACCAAGCCTACAATGCCAAAGGTAGGATTCACTGACATTATCTAATTTAAGATATTTTCAAGCTGTGTACATTACACTAACAGGCCGTGATATTATGTATGTGCCATATTTTAATTATTCACGCATAATTATAGTATCATTCATAATGATATCACAAAAATCATCCTTTATTATAAACTTGTAACCAAGTTTGGTCAAAAATCCTACAGAGATGACATTCATCATAAAGGAAGGACAATAATGACAATCATTTAACATGATACTATTGGACTCGAAGACTAGCTGCAAAATTTTCAAGGTCAGAACTAGAACAAGACTTCCATCTCCAACGTTAAGGAACTACTCATCCTCTCGAAACTTTCTACTTATCTGTAACCTCTACAATGAATTACATATATGAATAAGATTTTCGATATCTAATACTCAGGTAGTAGTATTACAAACAAAGAAATTACAAGATGTTATCATATAAGTATCTTGTAAAGCAACCGTTTGCTTCTTTCTCTTATTTTTAGGTCTATTTGAGTCAAGGGTGGCTATATAAGCAGGACAATTTCTTTTTCAATGACCCAGCTTCTTACAGAAGAAGCATTCTGCCTGGTTCTTGTCAACTTTTGATGGTTTGCTCTACTTAGGATTGGCGGCATGAGATTTCTGTATCTTTTTCTTTTTTCCTCCCTTAGAGGTTGATGCCTTGCAGATGAACCTCCCACTAAATTCATTGGCTCCTTCTGGAGCTGGTGATCCTTCTCAAAAGTCTGTAATAACTCTAGCAAATCATAGTAGTTCACCACAGGCTTTGTCATTCTATAATGACTAAGAAAGGGTAGGTAGGATTTTAGTAGCAAATTGAGGTTAGCATCTTTGCCTAACTGTTTATACAATAGAAAGACAAATTTGCTAGGGCATTCAATCTGCTCAATCATATACAATACATTATCGATGATCGAAGTCTCCTCTCGCATACGGACATTAAACACTATGTAGGAGATTTTGTGTCTCTTTGCATCCTCAGGGGTGCCGAAGGACTCATTCAACATTTGAATGATCTCCTCTGACTGCGCATCTTTGAACTTATGACTAAGTTTGTCGTTCATAGCTGCCCTCATCACACAACGTATAGTCGTGCAGTCATTGAGCCACTTCATGTAAGTGTCTTTCATGGCACGAGGAGCATTAGCTGCAGGTTCTTCAAATACCTCATCCACAAGGACATATAAAATCCTCTTATGCTCCAAGATGATCTTTAACTTTTGATACCAGCTATCAAAGTTGGGTCTGGTGAGCTTGTCGCTGTCCAACAGCATACGGAGGGATAGTGTGTTGGCCATAACTGAAAAAAAAATATTAGCCTATTAGTATATGAATTATTTTTAATCCTGAAGATATGAACTTTAGTCTAAAGGTCCCTCCACTATTTTTATAAATTGAGAGCCTCTACCTCCAACTCGAAGAATTACACTAATTTTTTAGTGGTTACTAGAATCCACACAGACTGCACTCGGTCCCGAGTGTGGCTTGGTCATCCCTAGTGCATCCATGGGTAGGTTCATAACCAATAATTTTTTCAAACAACTTCTAGTAATTAGGTTTTTCCCCAGGCATTCCTTCAGCAGGCGTGTGGCACCTCCACTAAAAATTCTGGTTAGGTCCAACCATTAACATAACACACCACGTGCATCCAACAAATAGATGTCTAGGTCCGAGTGTGGCTCGACCAATCTGAACATTGATCTGAAGGTACATCATGATAGTCATATGATGGATGATAATTTCAATATGTTATAGACACCAGACGTGTGGCACCTCCAATGCCTATTTAGAATATTGGACTCATAATCATGTACCTTAATGGGAGGCTATGACTAAGTTATCTCATAACTTTATCATTTTATACACCTAATAATTTAGAGAATTTGATTTCATTGATCTGAGAATAAAAGAAGAAGATGATCTGCAAGTTGCAAATCCTCCTACTGATTTCACCAAATCATGTTAAGGATTAGACACAAGCTAGTCTAGAGATACCTAAATCAGTCATACTGATTTATCTTAATGGCATGAGTTTACATGCATCGGCTAGTGACCTAATCAAAATATAATCTATCATGTTGGTCAGGTAAGTGAGATCAGTGGGAATAGCTCCTAATTAAAAACTACTTGATCGAATCTGCCAAACTTACCTTGGACACCAACTAGTTAATTAGTTTTGATTTGGTTCATCAAAAGATTTGGGCTCAACCACAGAGCCATGATCATGGTCTATTTATTAGGGTCAAACACATGGACTTGATGAAATTTCAACTGTTGAGATTGATTTAGAGAAATATTGATATGATCTAATTCAACACTTGATTAGATTTAATCAATTTTTCTACATAGTCCATATGTATTTTTAACCCTAGGTCTAACCTATTAGAAGGATCTGATTCAGCTAACCCTTTGCCCATCATTTTATATGGTGTCTTAATAATTTTCAATTCTCAAATCTAGATCATTCAAAACTTAATTCAAAATTAAGTGTGTGAAACGTGTGTTTCAGTCTATAGAACTATTCTACATGGATTTTAGGTGAAGCATACTATATGTTTTAATATATGAAAATAAATTTTTATAGTATGTTTAACAATTAGACATGCATTGGTATGATCTAAACTTTATACATACATCTCATGCATCATGATAACTTTTAGATCAATACCAATTACATCTTATGTAACATGCAATTCAGATCTAAAATAATTTTATATCTAAATTTTATTCTATTATAATGAATCATAAATTACTTTAAATTTAATCTAAATATATTTATGATCAAAATTATATATAAAAATCTATTCACTTTTTTTTTTCATGAAATCGAATCATAATGACACCCCTATACGTCATAAGAGAACCCATGTAATAGGCAACAGAGAGATTAATCTCTTCAATTTCTTATAATTGGATGGTTTGGTGATCTCATCAATTTGAGCATTGGGCTACTAAGATCTAAAATCTAATTTCATACATAATTACATTAATATGTAATTATTGACAAAACAATTCTGTGTCATGAACATATCCTTGATCTTATCAATTATGTCTTCATCTAATCTAATTAGATTTAATGTATCATATACATCATATTAGATCTAAAATATATCTTATACTGATTATAAAATATTAATTTCAAATTTGATATCAAATAAAAAATTAATTAGATGCAAATATGAATGCATAAAGAATAAATTTCTGATAAAATCTATTTTCATGCAGTGCTGAATTCTAATAGGATTTAAATCTAAATATCCATCGAAATAGATTTAATTTAGATCTAAAATAAATCTCACTTAATAATGGAAATAATAATATTAAAATTTTATTAAAATAAATTTAAAATAGATTTTAATTCATGTTGGTATTTCATCAAAAATTCTGTAACAGCAGAATTCTGTTATAACAAACTTATAACAATCTCAATCAACCATTGATTAGGCTTGTCTAATCCAATCAAAATCAGATCAAAAATTTTATATAAATAGATTTAAATTAGATTTAATATAGTATGAAAAATATCAATTATATCTTATATAATTAATTCTAAAAAATTTAGTTATGCATATATATATTTCAAACTTGCTCCGATACCAATTGAAGGGAAGAAAAAATATTTCTATTCGAAAGGCCCAAGTTGCATATAAAAATTTTTCTATTAATCTACATAAACAAGGATCAAATTCTTATCTAACTAGTAGTAGAACTAGAGATCAAATATTAATTAATCTAAATTAAACCTTCATAGAGGCCTGGATGTGCAGATCCTCTACTTTGCATGCACGCCAGACGCCACAAGAAAGCGGGATGAGCTCCGATCCAATTGGCTTCATAACTCAATCAAATAAGAGAAGAGATGTGCTAGTGTGATACCTCACACTAGCAAGTGGGATGCCCAAAGAGAGCCCATGCCTAAGGGGGAAGGGGCGGCAACAAGGAGAGAGGCCAAGGAGAAGAAGGGACCTCTCTCTATTCTCACGTCTCTCTCTTTCTCTCTTCTCTCAATCTGATTTGTTTGCTATGCATCCATAGGTAGAGACTCTCTCTATTTATCGATAATTCTTATAACCCAATAAGTATAGGAGTTCTAACTTAAATCTGATTTGAATTAGTCCAATACTCATGAAAGAAGGATTCCTACATGAGATAGAATTGCCATCACTTATGACAACCAATTTGCACCCACTCTTGAAGGAAAAACCACCTTTTCCTTTGTAGGATCTTCCAAATTTCATCAAATCTGAGGTAGAATAATTTAAAAATTTTATCCTATGCTATTTCAGATCTAATGTCTATTAGATCTAATTTTATTATCTGATATTTAAAATCTAAAATTAAATCTAAAAGTATGAGAAGTATAGATATACCTCAAGGATAATCTGATTATCCTATAGATAATCTCAGCACAGTTCGAGGTTCTGATATAGCCATGCAAGCACCTGACCTCTACCAGTATCTGAAGTGAATTTCAGTGCAGGGGTAAAATGGTAATTTTAAAACTTTTTCAAAATTATAATTTTATAATGAAAATTATTAATTAATCTAGTTAATTAATATATATTAACTCTATACAAGGATTTAAATATGATATATATAGCATACATTTAAATTTAAAATTTAAACTTTTATTGTAAACATTTTACTATTATGTGTTCAGAACACATTACCTTCATGTAGGTAGTCGTTCGCTGCAGTCTGATCACCATCGAGAAGGTCTGATCGTTGCAATACAGCTACACAGTATGTCTGGCCTCCGTGGATCATCCACATAAAGCTTTCAATCTGATCGGCTCCTCATGAATGCTAGTTCGTTGCAGAACCCTTTCGACAGTTGATGCTGATCAAACTCCTTCGATCGATGTCTGTCGACTCCTCGGATACTTTAGATCGTTAGCAAAGGTATTTGAGAGGTTGATGAAGCTCTCCCTGAAGTCTGGTGGGCTCACGATACTCGTAGCTCACCTTCTCACTTCCTGAACCCTAGGCAGAAATCCTAGGGTACTCTCAGAAAAACCCTGCGCCCTTTCTGTTTCTTTTCTTTTCTCTTCTTTTCTTTTCTTTTCTCATGCACAGAGCCTTTCTCATGCCACCCTTTTTCTCTAAGAAAGTCGTACACACACCCCACCTTCTCTTCTCTTTTTAAAACAGTGCAAGACCGCATCTTTACCATGTCTTCACCGCGTGAGAGGATAAAGCTAGGTGGTTGCTCACTTGAATTCAAATCGAATTTGAATTCAAATGCCAACCAACCTATCCTTATCCACTCAAGGCGAGAGAAGAAGGGGGTGTGGGTTCTTTATGCATGGAGAGTTTACATGAGAAACTTTTTCTCGTGTAGAGCAAGTGGCGCACAAGTGGATAAGGTGGCGCATGGAATTAGTTGCTCATTCAAATTCAAACATCATTTGAATTTGAATGGCCAACTAATCAATCTTTATCCACTCAAATGGCGCATAAGGGAGGGGTGTGGGAAGGCTTCTACATGGGAGAAAATTCATGAGAACTTGTTTCTCATGAATTCAAATAGGCGCAGGTGGGTGAGGTGGCGCAGGGAGATAAGTCAAAGGTGGTTTGAAATTTTAAACCAATCTAATTGAATCAACTTTATCAAAATAGGTTAGGCACAATTAGACTAAGTTAAACCCAACACAATTAGGCTTAATTAGGCTCAATAAAATTTTAATCAAATCAGGAATTGACTAAGTCCAACCCTTGATCAGATTATGGACCAAACTACCTTGGCGATTAGGTCAACTCTTAACCTAATCGGGTCAAACCCAACTGAATCCAATTCAATTGGACTTGATCCAAAAATAATTACTTAATCAAATTGAGTTAATTATTGATCAAATTACTAACTAAATCTCTCATAAATACTGAATCCAAATTCGATGGGCAATCGGGCATCAAAGTCCATCGATATGAAATCTTGATCGAAGAGTCCCAAACCAGTGGAACTCTTGACCCCAGTATCCAAAATGTATGAAACTCATGATCAGAGAATCCTGATTCTCAATCACAGAGTCCCAGACACGTAAGACTCAGAGTTCCCAAGTATTAGGACTCTTGGTCGAAGAGTCCCAGTCTAGTGGGACTCTTCACCAGCCATCAGATCAGATAGGAACCTCTAATGTGTGTGACCCCGCAGGTTCGAACCTAAGCCGGTAGCACAGGAATCAATTTTTATACTAATCAAAGTGACCATCTAGCAATGGTACTCGACGTTTGGATAGGTCGAATAGTCGCAATTGCAACATTCAGAACCTACGCGAATATGGTTACAGTATAATTCATCTTTTTTGACCCCTGTGTATAGGACGACTCAGGGTTAAACTGTCAACCCTGATCAGATCATCCGAATCATGCTCAACTCAATCAGTCCTATGACTCCTCACTAGGACTACCCTGGCCAAGGTTTTACTAAATTGAAACACGATTGTACACAGCTCCTGAACTGGAGTGGTCAATCCCATCTTGACACATGCAGCGACAAGTCAAGTACTTGACTACACCCAGCAGCCTTCCGTCACTGAATTAGAAATTCAGGTAGTCCAGTGCCTAAGTGCAGTGAGTTGCTTGCAAGTCACTGTGGCAGTCTCAGGTCGGAGGGACAGTTATATCCATATCTCATCGGAGCAAATCTTGACAGCAGAAAAAGCTCCGGAGTCGGTCACGTTCAGTGCAGATGTACCCTTACATCTCACCTGTATGCCATACCAGTGTCTCTATACTCTTTGGTTAAGAGGACAACCAACCCATATGGAACACAACGACCTATGCTTGATAAACATTGTTGTCCTTGGTAACAACGTATCATTTGGTCGCGAATAGGTTTAAGGACTAAACGATAAATCCTCCTTTGTCGAGTCTAAATAGTCCTAAGGACTTCACCACAACACAGGAGTTCATTTGAAGATGAAACAATTTATGATGAAAAATGCCAAAATAACTTTTACTTAATTTATAATTCATATACTAATACAAGAAAGAGCACAATCGTCAACAGACTGACAATTGGCTTTGGGACACTATTCCTAATAGTATTCACTTAGGCAGGATCTGGAACGTCTTCTCCTTATGAATCTATGCTCAAAAAATCAGATCTCTATCTGATTTGGAAGTACTTCAAAACTCCTTCTGAAGTTGGAGCAGTAGCCTGTCAAAGATGTCCTGCAGCCTTCCTGTTTCAGACGTCACCATGCCTTTTTCTTGCACCAGATGAACGTCCAACTCCTTGGACATGAAGAGGGGAGATAGGAGAGTAGGGAGGACATGGAGAAAAAGAGAGGGGGTGGCAGCTATTGAGTTTGGTGCATAAAACAACTTTTTTTTTTTAACCCTTGGCGCAGAAGGGTTTATATAGACCCTGTGTGCTGTGCAGTGCCACATCATTCAAGCAATCAAAAAATTCTAATAAATTTTGGAAAAATTCTGATTGGTTGCTTGATATCATTTGATCACATCAGATAAGAACCTAAGCCTCTATCTCAAAGTTGGCACCAACACTGGATAAGGACAAAGAGAGGTTGGCACCAAAGAGTCCAATCTTATCAAGACTCTACAACCTTATCCACTTGGGGCGCCCACTTAATCCAATTGGGCTCACACCATAATCTGATTATGGTGCCTAATTTGATGTGGTTTGGCTCCACAAAAGTCCTCCAATAAGCTCTTGCCAAGTGGCCTTCAATTTAAGACCCATATGTCAACTTTTGACAAATGTCCTAAAATGAAATTGGCAGGTGACAGGAATTAGCAGGTGCTTGTCTTAAATTCATCTCATGAATTAAGACAAGCCTTTTCTGAGCTGGACAAGTTTCATTTAGACTAAGAAAAATCTTCTCAAAATTGTCTAAATGAGTCAAATCACATTTGGCTCAGTAGAGACAGAAAAGATTACACGAGGAGAAAGTTAGGCTCAATCGTGTTCTAGCACGATTTTCTTGAACCTAATTGGATCTTTTCCAAATCAATTAGGTTAGCCCAATTGATGACATCCAGACCCCAAACCTTATTTGTGTAACTCAATTAGGTTCAATTTTGTATGGTAATGAGACATGTCATGATCTCATCATCGACATCATCGAAACTCCTTTCGATGGACCAGAACTCTTCTGATTCAGACAATTAGAATGATCGATCATCAATATCATTCTAATTATACCCAAAATCCATCAGTGACACCTAACAGCATGTGGTGGCAACCCATCAGAACTGAAGATGAACCTCTCGGTGCAGCTACCTGTGTGATTGAGTTCCTCTATTATGAGTCCCGACTGAATTAGGGTTAAGGTGAACTCATCAAACCCAACATCAGTCATATGAATCAATCGATCGATCTGAGTCCGATGTGAAATTCCAATGAAAAACTCTTTTCTATTATTTCACTCTGCCATGGCCATGGGCTTAAGGACTCGATCTTTCAATAACCATAGGACTACTCCTCTCATCTACCGAGGTTGATAGATCCCATCTTGGTGAGACCTAGTTCCTACAATGAATATGCTACAGCCAATATACACCTCAGGATTTCGAATGACTAGAAGATCGAGTTATAGTATAGTCAAACTATAACACACACAAGGTGAACTGTCGATGCACCTCAGGTCAAAGAACTAGACACACAACTGTAGCATCGAGCTAGTTATTGATGAGAAAGTAAACTTTCTTATGATTGCTCGAGATGGTCACGCTCAGTAATCTCGTTCTCAATGAATACATGTACTCTCGCTCTAGTGTCTCCACACCGTAGACTCAAGACACATCTACCCTAAGGAAGTGATCATACACCAACCTTCCAGATCGATCACCATCCTCGTGATGATCCTATGGTCAGGAGCTCTTTATGAGTTAGTTATGTAAATTCATGCCTTAAATTTTCAACTCTTGAAAATATGAATTGACATTCCTACTAACTCAAAGGATGTATCACAGACACAATGTACACAATGTGATAAAAGAATAACCCATTTATTGATTTATAGTCAAAATTATAAATTTGCCTTTAGATTTGTATAGAAATGTGTCAGCCAATCTGGCATCTAGGGCATACATCTAACAAACTCCCACTTGACCTAATGCCAATTTGCTACATATCTAAGTTCCATCTTCTCAAGGTGGGCTTCGATCTTTTGCTGGCCCAATAGCTTAGTCAGCAGGTCTGCCACATTATCTGTGGAGTCAACTCTCTTGACCTCGACATAACCCTTTTCGAGGTAAATACGGATTAAATGGAATCGCCGCTCGATGTGCTTGGACTTCTGGTGAGATCTTGACTCCTTAGCTAGGGCTATGGTGCCATTATTATCGCAGTAAAGA
Source organism: Elaeis guineensis (assembly GCF_000442705.2). NCBI lineage: Eukaryota > Viridiplantae > Streptophyta > Magnoliopsida > Arecales > Arecaceae > Elaeis > Elaeis guineensis. The sequence continues at coordinate 97,191,545 of NC_025998.2, read as the reverse complement.
GGTATGGCATCCGATGACATCACTCCAAGCTCTGCGACAAACTTCTTATACTAGAATGCCTCCTTCGTAGCTTCCGATGCAGCAATGTACTCTGTCTCCATGATGGAATCAGCAATCACCATCTGCTTGGAACTCTTCCAACTGACTGCACCACCATTACAAATGAACAGACTCTCAGATATCAACTTTCGATCATCTATATCAGACATAAAGTCTGAGTCTGTATATCCCTGAATCTGGAGTTCTCCATTCTCAAAGACTAGAAATATATCCTTAGTCCTTCTCAAGTACTTAAGGATACATTTCACAGAAGTCCAGTGCTCTTCGTCTGGATTCGACTAATATCTACTTGTGACACTCACAGCATGGGCTATATCAGGTCATGTACATTGCATAGCATACATGAGGCTCCCTATTGCCGAAGCATAAGGGATCTTGCTCATGCGTTCAATCTCCTCAGGTGTGCTAGGGCACATCTTCTTGGAGAGATGAATACCATGTCTAAAAGGTAATAAACATCTTTTGGAGTTTTTCATGCTAAATATTTTTAGCACCTCCTCTATGTACATCTTCTATGAAAGTCCAAGCATCCTATTTGGTCTATCTCTATAGACCTTAATACCTAGTATAAAGGATGCCTCTCCTAGATCTTTCATAGAGAACTCTTTAGACAACCATATTTTGACTGAGATCAACATGGGAATGTCATTCCCAATTAGAAAGATGTCATCTATGTACAGTACGAGGAAGACAACTGTGCTCCCACTGATCTTTTTGAACACACATGGTTCCTTCTAATTCTTGATGAAACCAAATATTTTGATCACATCATTTAAATGAGTATTTTAGCTCCGAGAACTTAAGTCTATAAATAGACCTTTGCAGCTTGCAGACCTTGTGATCATCATCACTGGATGTGAAACTAAGTGGCTATTCCATATAGATATCTTCCTCAAGATGTCCATTTAAGAACGCCGTTTTCACATCCATCTGCCATATTTCATAATCGAAATAGGCTGCAACAGCAAGCAATGTACGGATGGATTTTAGCATGGCTACGGATGAGAAGGTATCCTGATAGTCAATGCCTTCATGCTGACTATAACCTTTCCCTACGAGCCTAGCCTTGAATGTCTCTACATTCCCATCTGCACCTATCTTTCTCTTGAAGATCCATTTATACCCATAAGTACAATATCTTCAGGTGGATCTGCCAAGGTCCAGACTTGGTTTGAGTGCATCGAGTCAATTTTTGATCTCATTACCTCTAACCATTTCTCGGAGTCGATATCTGATATCGCCTCGTCATAGGTCTTGGGATCATCACCATGAACCCCATTTCCCATGAGGAACATTTCCTCTACATCCTCTTGTATGCTACCTAAGTACCTTTCAGGAGGATGAAAAACCCTAGTCAATCTACGAGGTGGAAGAGGTTGTGTTAAGACTAGTTCTGATTGATTTGGTTCCTCAGGTTCTTTAGCTCATTGCTCTTGGGAGACATTCTCCTTGAGCTTAACTATTCTTCCTATGCCACTATCTTGAATAAACTATTTTTCAAGAAAAATAGCATTTCGACTCACAATCACATTGTGGTCTTCCATAATATAGAAATAGTATCCTAATGACTCTTTAGAATATCCTATGAATCGAGCTCAAAAAGATCTGAACTCTAACTTGTCCGCCTGCTGTCTCTTGACATGAGCCGGACAATCTCAAATTCTGAGATGATTCAGACTTAGCTTCTTACCATGCCATATCTCATATAGTATGGTAGAAATAATTTTAGAGGAAACCCTATTCAATACATATATTGCTGTCATGAGATAATATCCCCAAAGAAATTTAGGGAGGTCCGTGAAGCTCATCATGGAATGGATCATATCTAATAGGGTTCGATTTCTCCATTCTAAAATCCTGTTGAGTTGAGGCATTCCAGGTGGAGTCCATTGAGAGACTATACCATTATCCTTAAGATAGTCTAGGAACTTTCAACTAAGGTATTCACCTCCTCGATCTGATCGAAGAACCTTAATGGGCTTTTTTGTTTGTTTTTCTACCTCATGTCTGAATTCTTTGAACCTTTCAAAAGTTTCAGACTTGTGTTTCATTAGAAACACATACCCGTACCTAGACATATCATTGGTAAAGATAATGAAGTAGACGTAGTTGCCTCTAGCCGGCACATCAAATGGGCCGCACACATCCGTATGTACTAGGACAAGTAGGTCTGTGGCCCTTTCCCCATGTCCCATAAAAGGGAGTTTGGTCATTTTGCCTTGAAGGCATGATTCACAAACTGGATATGACTCAGAAGCCAATGGACTCAACAGATCGAATTTCTCCAATTCGTTAACCCTGTCTTCCGCTATATGACCTAGCCTTAGGTGCCACAGATACCTATTATTTAGACTACTTTAGGCCTTTTAATTCCTATGGCATTCATATTTTTCTTGATATTAAATATAGATACATCAACATGTAACTGATAGAGACCGTTAATGACAAAACCATTTGCAACTTTATTATTTTCATAAAAAATATTACAATGGTCCTTATAAAAGCTAATCACATAGCCTTCTTGTGCTAAACATGAAACAGAAATCAAATTCCTGCTTGCTGCAGGCACATAATAACAGTCTCTTAAAACTAAATCTAATCCTAACGGTAATCGTAGAGGGTAGGTTCCCACGGCCATAACAGTAACTCTTGCTCCATTCCCTACGCATAGGATCATCTCCCCATCTCTCAGCCTCCTGCTCTCCTCAAGATCCTGCATAGAAGTACACAAATGAGTACTAGAACCAGAGTCAAGCATCCAACTGGATGCAGAAGAAATCGTAAGGTTAGATTCTAAAATAAGCATACCTCCAGAAGGACCATCCTTCTTGTTCTTTAGGGTGGCTAGGTACTGAGGATAATTCCGCTTCCAATGATCGTCTGATTGGCAGTGGAAATATTTTTACTTATCAGCAGCCTTCTTCTTCAGTTCTGTCTTCTTCTTCTTGCCATCCACCTTCTGCTTCTTCGCAGACTTCTTTTTCTTTTCAAAAAATTTTCTCTTGAAAGAAGTCTGCTCCACAGTAAGAACTGAGCCTTTTGAACCCTTCATAGAAAGCTCAACCGTAACCAGCATGTTCATTAACTCGGCCAAGGTACACTGCATCTTATGCATATGGAAGTTCATGATGAACTGACCATATGCATCGGACAAGGATTGAAGGATCATATCAATCTAAAAATCCTTGTCTAAGATGATATCGAGTTTTTCAAGCTCCTCAAGGTCCTTGATCATTATCAAACAATGATCTTGGACTGATTGCCCATCACGCATCTTGACTTTAAAAAGTCTTTGATAGACTTGATATTTGGCCGCGCGACTCTGTTCACCAAACAACTCTTGCAGGTGAGCCAACATTTGGCGGATAGTCAAAATATTCTCATACTGGCGCTGCAAGTCATTAGACATTGCACCACACATGTAGTACCTTGCTTTGTTATCATCATCCGTCCACTTTTTCAAAGATGCTCTCTATTCAGCAGTTGGACATGCTGGCATGGCAGGTGGGTCCTGGTCCAAGACATGAGTCAATTTTTTGAAACCCAGAATAATTCTATAGTTCCTCAACCAGTCTTTGAAATTAGGTCCAGTCAATCTGTGGGTGTCTAGTATTTTGGTCAGGGGGTTGGAGGTAGACATGTTTCCTGTAGAGAGTCGAAAGTTTCTAATTAGATTTTGTAATCAGACTTAATCAATTTGTTTAAAAGTTTTATTTTTAAACAAATTAGGCTTCCACTATTTTCTCAGATCCCTACACTCCCTTGGTAGAGATGTGAAAATCTCCATGATCAGTGATTTTTAGTGGATGGTGTGGTCTCACCAACTGGCTCATCACCTCACCTAACAGTTATTGGTGATAGATCAACCGATGAGTGGACAACTCTTGTCCAATGATTCTCTAATCATGGTGCACCCATTGAAGCATAATTTGAGTGCAGGGGTAAAATGATAATTTTAAAATTTTTCAAAATCACTATTTTACAGTGAAAATAATTAATTAATCTAATTAATTAACATGTATTTACCTTACACTAGGATCTAAATATGATATACAACATGCATGGATTTAAATTTGAAATTCAAATTTGAACAATAAATAATTTACTATTCTGTGTTCAGAACACAATACCTTTGTGCGGGTAGTCGATCACCGTAATCTGATCACCGTTGGGAGGTTCTGATTGCTGCAACATAGCCACACTGGGTGTCTGGCCTCTGTAGATCATCCACATGAGGCTCCCAGTCTGATTGGCTCCTCACGAGTGCTAGCTCATTGTAGAGCTCTTTTGATGACTGATGTTGATCGAACTCCTTCGATCGATATCTGCTGATTCCACAGATGCTCTGGATTATCAGCAAATGTGCTTGAGAGGTAGATGATTCTCTCCCTTAAATTTGGTGGGCTCACGACACTCGTAGCTCACTAACTCACTTCCCGAACCCCAGGCTGAAACCCTAGGGAACACTCTGAAAACCCCTGCACCCAATATTCTTTCTTTTCTTTCTTTTCTCTCAGAAGATTTTGGACCTTCACCTCACACACAAGGCTTCCTCATGCCCCACTTTCTTTCTCAGAAATTTTCTACACACGCCCCACTTCCCTATCTCTTTTAAAACAGTTCAAAATGTGTCTTATCTGCATGAGAGGATAAAGATAAGTAGTTGCACATTTGAATTCAAATCAAATTTGAATTCAAATGCAAACCAACTCATCCCTATCCACTTAGGTGTGAGAAGAGAAGGTGCGAGGCTGCTTTGTGCATGGAAAGGTTTCATGAAGGTGCAAGAGATAAGTTATCCATTGCAATTCAAACATGCTTTGAATTTGAATGGCTAACTAATCAATTTTATCCAAAGATTGGCGCACATGAGTGGGCATGAGAAGGGCTTTGCATGAGAGAAAATTCATGAGAAGTTTCTTCTCATGAATTCAAATGGGCGCAGAGATATGAGGTGGCGCAAGGATTGAAATTCAAATGGTGGTTTAATCTTAATTGAACCAACCTAATCAAAATAGATTAAGCACAATTAGACTATATTAAACCCAACTTAATTAGGCTTAATTAGGCTCAATAAAATCCTAATCAAAGTAGGAATTGACTAAGCCCAACCCCTGATCAAATCAGGGACCAAACCATCTCGATGATTAGGTCAACTCTTAACCTAATCGGGTCAAACCCAACTGAATCCAATTCAATTGAACTTGATCCAAAAATAATTACTTAATCAAATTGAGTTAATTAGTGATCAAATTACTAATTAAACTTCTCATAAATATTGAGTCCAAATCCGATGGGCAATCGGGTATCAAAGTCCATCAATATGAAACCTTGATCGAAGAGTCCCAAACCAATGGGACTCTTGACCCCGGTACCCAAAATGTGTGGGACTCATGATCAGAGAATCCTGATTCTTGATCAAAGAGTCTCAGACACGTAGGACTCATAGTCTATGAATATTAGGACTCTTCATCATCCATCAGATCAGATAGGAACCTCTAATGTGTGTGACCCCACAGGTTCGAACCTAAGCCGGTAGCACAGGAATCAATTCCTGTACTAATCGAAGTGACCATCTAGCAATGGTACCCGATGTTCGGATAGGTTGAATAGTCGCAATCACAATACTCAGAACCTACATGAATATGGTTACTGTATAATTCATCCCTTTTGACCTCTGTATTTAGGATGACTCAGGGTTAAACTGTCAACCCTGATTAGATCATCGGAGTCGTGCTCAACTCAATCAGTCCTGTGACTCCTCACTAGGACTACCCTGGCTAAGATTTTGCTAAATTGAAATATGACTCTACACAGCTCCTGAACTAGAGTGGTCAATCCCATCTTGACACATGCACCGACAAGTCAAGTACTTGACTACACCCAGCAGCCTTCCATCACTGAATTAAAAATTCAGGTAGTCCAGTGCCTAAGTGCAGTGAGTTGCTTGCAAGTCACCATGACAATCTCAGATCGGAGGGACATTTATACCCATATCCCATCAGAGCAAATCTTGACAGCAGAGATAGCTCCGGAGTCGGTCATGTTCAGTGCAGATGTACCCTTACATCTCACATGTATGCCATACCAGTGTCTCCACACTCCTTGGTTAAGAGGATAACCAACCTATATGGCACACAACGACCTATGCTTGATAAACATTATTGTCCTTGGTAACAACATATCATTTGGTCGCGAACAGGTTTAAGGACTAAACGACAAATCCTCCTTTGTCGAGTCTAAATAGTCCTAAGGACTTCACCACAATACAGGAGTTCATTGATGAAATAATTTTGTGATGAAAAATACCAAAATAACTTTTATTTATTTATAATTTATATACTAATACAAAAGAAGCACAATCGTCAACAGGCTGATGATTGACTTTGGGATACGATTTCCAACACCCAAAACTTGGTCTCTAATTCATGAAGCTCACCGTGTTTGGAATATTGCTCCAATCCTTAGTTATGTCAGACCCACCATTTGCATGAACTAGATTCCTGATTGGGTCCCTCACCATATCCAGAATATTGAGCCCAACCCATCCTCTAATTCGTAGCATCCAATGCCTAATGGACATGGTTGAGTCTTCTCAGTGCAACTGAGCCACTGTAACCAGCCGAGAACAATCAACCTCAGGAAGGGCCCGCACGTCCACAATGGTGGAAGACCTAGACTTAATATTTTCTTAGAGAGATTTGATTTAGGTCTCATTAAACTTGACTTGACATAGTCATAACAATTATGACTAACCTAGTGGCATGGGTTAGCTCGAATTGTTAGCCACCTCAAATTAGAACTGGATCGACACATAAGGCCAGGTAAGTGAGATCGATGGAAGGTATATGCCATTAACTCGACAAGAACGCATTCGAGTTGAGTAGCTCCCAATTAAAATCCAGTCGGTCGTATCTGCCCAACTTACCTTAGACACCAAATTATCAAACCCGAACCAATTGGGTTAGCCTACAATCCAAACTCTAACCACTGAGCCAAATTAGGTCTTAACTTGATCGAGTCACATCTAAATGTGATTCGACCTTGACCCAGACTTAATCCTATTAGGCTGGTCAATTGTTAGCTTTTATGATCCCACCTAACCAACTCTTGATTCGGTTTGATCAACCGCTAGACCTAATTGAGCTACCCAAGCCCAAACCCAATTTTATGAAAATATCTTAGATCTAAAATTCTCAATTTTAGACAAAATTAATTTTATAAACTTAATTTATTAATTAAGTTTAGATTTATAAATAAAATATGTAAAATAAATCCTAGGGTTTCAAAATCTAGAATTTTGCAGAAAAGTAAGTTTTGATTTCTGATTAAGGATGAACACGTGGCACCCCTACACGTCATAAGAATACCCCATTGAATGGAAAGAGAGGGTCTTAAAATCTTACTTCATTCTTATGATCGGACGGCCATGAGAAACACCTTAATCAAAAATATAAATTTAATTACAAAACTAGTTAAATCTAAATTTACATATCTCATATATAATTTAAGATCTAACTAATACATGCTTTGCATACATCTCATATATCAAAAATTGATCTAATTAATATACTTTCAGATCTGATACATCACATGTAATATCTAAAAAATAAGATTTAAACTGAACTATTCAAAATTAAATCTATTTTAGATAAGTTACTGGAACAATTCTACAACTAGTCTAGGCATGCTACAGATCAATTTTATGAAAAAATTAAAATTTTATTTTTTTATTTTTTGATCTGATTATAATACTTATAATATCAAAAAAATAAAAAATAAATTAGATTTAATTTATATTTTAATCTCATTAAAATATAAAACTTAAGACTGTTCATGGATTCAACTAATCCGAGTCTAGTCATGCATCTCATGCATGTTAGATCTTCTTAGATTTAATTTTAAATATTTTAATTTCAGATCTTATCATATTTGATATAATATCTGAAATTTTTAAATATCAAATAAATAAATAAAAAATTAGATCTAAATTTGATCTGAAATAGAGCCAAAAATCCAGCTCTGATACCAGTTGAAGGAAAAACCGCCTTTTTCTTTTGTAGGATCTTCCAAATTTCATCAAATCTGGGATGAAATAATTTAAAAATTTTATCCTACACTATTTTAGATCTAATGTCTATTAGATCTAATTTTATTATCTAATATTTAAAATCTAAAATTAAATCTAAAAGTATGAGAAGTATAGACATACCTCAAGGGTAATCTGATTACCCTGTAGATGATCTCAGCACAGCTCGAGGTTCTGATGTAGACACGCAAACACCTAGCCTCTACTGGTATCCACTCAGGTACAACCTAGAACATCTTCTCCTTACAAATTTATGCTCCAAAAATTAGATCTCTATCTGATTTGAAAGTACTTCAGAACTCCTTCTGAAGTTGGAGCAGCAGCCTATCGAAGATGTCCTGCAGCCTTCCTGTTCCAGGCATCACCATGCCTTTTCCTTGCACCAGATGAACATCCAACTCCTTGGATGTGAAGAGAGGAGATAGGAGAGTAGAGAGGATGTAGAGAAGAAGAGAGGAGGTAGCAGGTATTGGATTTGGTGCATAAAACAACTTTTTTTTTTTAACCCTAGGCGCAGAATGGTTTATATAGACCCTGTATGCTGCATAATGCCACATCATTCAACCAATAAAAAAATTCCAATAAATTTTGAAAAAAATTCTAATTGGTTACTTGATGTCATCTGATCACATCAAATAAGAACCCAAGCCTCTATCTCAAATTTGGCACCAACACTGGATAAGGACAAAGAGAGGTTGGCGCCAAAGAGTCCAATCTTATCAAGACTCTCCAACCTTATCCACTTGGGGCGCCCACTTAATCCAATTGGGCTCGCACCATAATCTGATTATAGCACTCAATTTGATGTGGTTTGGCTCCACAAAAATCCTCCAATAAGCTCTTGCCAAGTGGCCTTCAATTTAAGATCCATATGTCAACTTTTGACAAATGTCCTAAAATAAAATTGGTAGGTGACAGGAATTAGCAGGTGCTTGTCTTAAATTCATCTTATGAATTAAGACAAGCCTTTTTTGAACTGGACAAGCTTTATTTAGACTGACAGAAACCTTTCCAAGATTCTTTAGATGAGTCAAATCACATTTGGCTCAGTAGAGATAGAAAAGATTACACGAGGAGAAAGTTAGGCTCAATCGTGTGCTAGCACGATTTCCTTGAACCTAATTGGATCTTATCCAAATCAATTAGGTTAGCCCAATTGATGACATCCAGACCCTAACCCTTATTTGTGTGACCCAGTTAGGTTCAACTTTGTATGGTAATGAGACATGTCGTGATCTCATCATCGACATCATTGAAACTCTTTTTGATGGACCAGAACTCTTCTGATTCAGACAATTAGAATGATCGATCATCAATATCATTCTAATTACACCCAAAATCCACCAGTGATACCTAGCAGTATATGATGGCAACCCATCAGAACTAAAGATGAACCTCTCGGTGCAGCTACCTGTGTGATTGAGTTCCTCTATCATGAGTCCCGATTGAATTAGGGTTAAGGTGAACTCATCAAACCCAACATCAGTCATATGAATCAATCGATCGATTTGAGTCCGATGTGAAACTCCAATAGAAAACTCTTTTCCATTATTTCATTCTGCCATGGCCATGGACTTAAGGACTCGATCTTTCGATCACCATAGGACTACTCCTCTCATCTACCGAGGTTGATAGATCCCATCTTGGTGCGACCTAGTTCCTACAATGAATATGCTACAGCCAACATATACCTCAGGGTTTTAAATGGCTAGGAGACCAAGTTATGGTGTAGTCAAACTATAACACACACAAGGTGAACTATCGATGCATCTCAGGTCAAAGAACTAGACACACAACTGCAACATCGAGCTAGTCATTGACGAGAAGGTAGACTTTCTTATGACTGCTCGAGATGGTCACGCTCAGTACTCTCATTCTCAACAAATACTTATACTCTCGCTATAGTATCTCCACACCGTAGACTCAAGACACATCCATCCTAAGGAAGTGATCGTACACCAACCTTCCGGATCGATCACCATCCTTGTGATGATCCTATGGTCAGGAGCTCTTTATGAGTTAGTTATGTAAATTCATACCTTAAATTTTCAACTCTTAAAAATATGAATTGACATTCCTACTAACTCAAAAGATGTATCACAAATACAATATACACAATGTGATAGAAGAATAACCCATTTATTGATTTATAGTCAAAATTATAAATTTGCCCTTAGATTTGTACAGGAATGTGTCAGCTAATCTAGCATCTAGGGCATACATTTAACAACTCCCTCACCCACATGGGATGCCCCAAACCAGCACCATTCTAGGTGTTGGTCAACCCATATAAGAGGAGTATCTCAGTGTAAGTAGAAATTCTCATATCTCATCAAAATGGGTCTGATTCAAATCTAATTTGAAGCTGGTTCGAAATAATCTTGAAAGACTGTCAATCCCAAACTCTTTAGGATTTTTGTACCAAGTCTAACTTAAATTTTGGATCCAATTAAGTCCAATTAATTTAGATCTAATCTGAAATTAATTAGTACTTAAATCTAATCTCTCATATGCTCCATGGATCATAGATCAGAAACTGTTCATCCCCAGGATCAAACCTAAACCTCATGTGTAGTGCTAGCTAGACATAGTCAACTCTTCAATCCTGTTTAACCCATAACTTAATTCTCAATCAAGTTAGCTTATATATTTAATCAAGTCAAGTACTTTCAAATTGAACATATAAACATAGATCAATTTTTTTCTACTTTATCTGACTTGTGTGCATGACTCCATAGGTTCAAATACTAAGCTGGTAGTACAAGAATCAATTTTTGCACTAATCAAGATACCATCTAGCAATGGTTTCCAGCATCCAGATAGGTCGAATTATTGTAAAAGAATATTTTAAAACTCATACATATGGTTACCACATAATTCATCTTTTTGATCCTAAATACTCTAGGATGGTCTCAGGTTAACTGTCAATCGAGATTGCTTCATCCATATTATATTTCAACCTTTCAAATCCATCTCATGGGTTATTCTGGCCAAGGCTTTGCTAAATTGAAATATAGTGATACATCAACTTCAATAATCCAAAAGGGTCAATCTTATCTTGATTCACACACAGACTTCGTAAGTACTTAACTGTATCCAGTAGCCTTCTGTCACTGCATTAAACATTCAGATAGTCTGATACTAAAGCATAGTGAGTTGCTTGCAAGTTATTATGGTGATCTCAGATCTGAGAGATACTTATACCTATGTATTTCAGGAGAAGCTCTTGACGGTAGAACGCTCAGTAGGTGAGTCACTTGTTCAATGATGATGTACCCTTATATCTCACCTATATGCCATACCAATATCACCATACTCCTTGTTTAAAAGGACAACCAACCCATATGGTACACAACGACCTCCATCTAATAAACATCATCACCCTGTAATGACGTATCATTTAGTTGTGAATATGTTTAAGAAGTGTACAATAAATCTTTTCTTTATCATATGCTATTATAGTTCTGAGGACTTCATCACAGTACAAGAGTTCAAGAAAGATATCACTTTATGATGAAAAATATCAGAATAATTTTTATTCAATAGTCAATAATTCATATTTAAAGATAAACTCAATCATTACATGATTGATTTTAGGACACAACTCCAACATCAATGAGCCCTTGTAGTGGATGTTGGCGACAGTTGGTCCACTGTAAGAGTAGGATGTACATTAAGATGGAATCTATTAACCTTGATAGAGAGGAGTAGTTCTATGAAATTTAAGAGGCTCGGTCTGAGAATCTATGGCCACAGTAGTGTAATTGATAAAAAAAAAATTTCACAGAAATCATAATTGGACTTGAGCTGATCGAATTTATTGCATGATTGATATTGAAGTTTGACGATTTATCCATGACCTGCCATCTAGTCAGGACTCACAATAAAGAGACTGAATTACATATTAACTACACTTTAAGGTTTATTTTGGTTCTACTGAATTGTCACTACATACTGCTTGATGTCACTAGTGGATTGTGAGAGCCCACTAGGATTGTTCAAGATCGACAATCCCTAATGAGTTAGAGTGGAATTGTTCTAATCTATTAAAAAAAATTTCAATGATACTTTGATAGAGATCATTGTATATCTTACTACCAGATAGATTGAATCTATGGGATCATACAACAAAGAGATTAGGTCTAGAATAAGTTATTGAGCTTATGAAGTATCAATTGGGTTTAGAGAAACCTAATAGGGTTCAAGGTAACCTTGCTAGCACATAGTTAGACCCAATTTTTTCTTTATGTTTGGATTTTTTATTTGATAAGATAATTTAAATTTAATTACTTGCTAATAATCTACATGAATTAGATTCATTAGACTCTAATTGTTAGGTGTCTAATATTTTGGATCATATGAATTAAGGGTGCAAGTCCTTAATTAATATTCCTTGATAGTTATTATGGGGCGCCACTTGATTTGATCAAGTTGGGTGTGTCCCATTATTAGATGGCTTATGGATCTCATATGGGGCATCCCTTGGGTGTACTTTGGGGTGTGTTTATATGGATGCAAGGGCTCCAAGTGTTGGCACCTAAAAGGATTCCTAAAGGAATTTGAATAACTTAAGTTATTAAGAAACCTAATGCAAGTAGGACTTGTATTATGAGATTGGATAGAATTCAATCTTTTTGTCTATTTAAAGGGACCTCCCCTAAGGTCTCTAGAGCATCCCAACCAATAGCCCATGCCCACCAAAGAGAGCCTCCACACCCTCTCTTCTCCTCCCTTTCTCTTCTCCCCTTGGACGTCCACACATTCTTGTTCTTGGGCATCCCAATTCTTCTCCATGCCCAAGGCCGTTGGGCATCCACTTTGGTGCTGGTTCCTAATGCTTGGTAGTAGCACAAACAAGGGTAGAAAGGCAAGAGCAAAAGAGAAGAAGAAGATCAAGAAAAGAGATCAAGAGTTGATCGCGATCCAAGCTTTGTTCAGATTCAGCAGGCTAAATTTTTTTAGAGAAGAAAATTCAATCTTAAGAGGACTGTTCCAGGCTGATCCTGAGTAGATACCTATAGAGGTCGGGCACTTATGTGGTTAAGAGAAAATCTCTTCTCTTTCAGATCCAGATTTAGAGAAAAAAATTGTGAAACAGGTATGTGATTTGATCATATATTAAATTTTAGCATATGTACAATTTCAGCATATGAAGTAGATTCTTGTGTTTTATATTTTCTGCATACATGATATAGATTAAGATTATTTTAATCTACTATTCCTCTATGATATTTAAAAAATAAAATTTTGAAATACACATGCATGCCCCTAGGTACGATTCCAATAGTGGTATCAGAGTCATGGATTTTATATGCATAAAATTGAGATATATGTTTTGAAAAAAAATTCAAAATTTAATTTTTTTTGATACATGATATGTATAGATCAATACCATGAATCTAAAATTTAATTTTGAATTTGATATTAGAATATATAGTTGATATATCTGTGCATGCATAAATCTAAATTTTGATCTAGAACGGTTTCTAGTTCATGTTCCCATGATATATAGATGCATGCATAAATCTAAAATTTTATGTGACTTGATTCATGATTTGTATATGAGATATGTGTTTTCATATTTAGATCATAAAATTACTTTCAATATGATCCATGATTAGTATATGAGATATATGACATCATGTTGCTATCTGAATTTTATTTAGATCTGAATTTTACATGCATATATGAGATATATGTTTGTATGTTAAATCTAAAAACTATTTTCATGATTTAAAACTTACTTTTATATAAAAAATTTAGATCTAAAATTTAATTTTAGAATCTAAAATTTGTATTTGTGCATGAGGGTTTCGGTTATGAGAAAATAAAAAATTAGGTCATGTAATAAGATTGCATCTAGGGTTTTTGATTTGAATCATATGGGTCAAATTCGATTTAGTAATTGATCAAACTGAGTTAAGTATTGATGTGGGTTAGATCAATTAAGTTATATGATCATGCAATTATTGTTGATCAAATCGTTTGAATCCTATATGTAGAATCGATTAACCTAAGGACCTAATTTGGCTTGTTGGTTTTTGTCTGATTCGCTTGAGTTAACTTATTTAGACCAATTGACCTATTGATGTCTAAGGTAAGTAATTGAGATGTGATTATTTAATTGGTTTTGTTAGCTTACCTAACTAATTTATTGGTCTCTAAGGAAAGCAATGGGGGATCCCCATTGATCTTCACTTATCTGGCCAATTTGGAAGATTGAGTCTTCAATAAGATTGCTTAGCAGTTTGATTTAGCCCATGCCAATTAGATCGGTCATATGATAATTGATTAGATGAAATCTAAACCTAAATCTTTTCATAAATATTAAGTCCATAGGTCTTCCATCATTGTAGATGTGTGGGCGTGATATTGGTATTGATTGTTCTCGACTGGTTACAGTGGTTCAGTTACACTAGGAACATGCAACCACTTTATTAGTAAAGAGTTGCTCCAGGGTAAAGATGGGGTTGGGCCCAATAACTATTAGGTGAGGGATCCAATGACGGCCTTGCACCTGCTTGTGAATGATGGGTCAGGCTTCACTAAGAAGTATGGTCAATAATTGTTAGGTGAGCTTGTTGGGAATAGTATCCCAAAGCCAATCATCAGCCTGTTGACGGTTGTGCTCTTTGTTGTATTAGTACATAAATCATAAATAAATAAAAGTTATTTTGATATTTTTTTCATCATAAATTGTCATCTTCTAATGAACTCCTGTGTTGTGGTGAAGTCTTTAGGACTATTTAGACTCGACAAAGGAGGATTTATCGTTTAGTCCTTAAATCTGATTGCGACCAAATGATACGTTGTTACCAAAAACAACAATGTTTATCGAGCATAGGTCATTGTGTGCCATATAGGTTGGTTGTCCTCTTAACCAAGGAGTGTGGAGACACTGGTATGGCATACAGGTGAGATGTAAGTGTACATCTGCACTGAACGTGACCGACTCCGGAGCAATCTCTACTGTCAAGATTTGCTCCGATGGGATATGGGTATAAATATCCCTCCGACCTGAGACCATCATGGTGACTTACAAGCAACTCACTGCACTTAGGCACTGGACTACCTGAATTTCTAATTCAGTGAGGGAAGACTGCTGGGTGTAGTCAAGTACTTGACTTGTCGGTGCATGTGTCAAGATGGGATTGACCACTCCAGTTCAAGAGCTGTGTACAGTCATATTTCAATTTAGCAAAACCTTGGCCAGGGTAGTCCTAGTGAGGAGTCACAGGATTGTTTGAGTTGAGCACGACTCGAATGATCTAATCAGGGTTGACAGTTTAACCCTGAGTCATCCTAAACATAGGGGTCAAAATGGATGAATTATATAGTAACCATATTCACGTAGGTTCTGAGTGTTGCGATTGTGACTATTCAACCTATCCAGACATCGGGTACCATTGCTAGATGGTCACTTCGATTAGTACAGGAATTGGTTCCTGTGCTACCGGCTTAGGTTCGAACCTGCAGGGTCACACACATTAGAGGTTTCTATCTGATCTGATGGCTGATGAAGAGTCCTAATATTCGTGGACTATGAGTCCTATGTGTCTGGACTCTGTGATCGAGAATCAAAATTCTCTTATCGTAAGTCCCACACATTTTGGGTATCGGGGTGATGCGTAGTCGTTGATAGCACTAAAAATAACTCTACTCACTACGTAGGTAGGATGAGTTGAGATCGTATCCTCAGGGACCTTGGGCTAAGTTGAGATTGCAAAATAAAAGAAAGAAGCATTGTTTTGATTTAGAAAATAAATTATCTTAAAATTGATGTAATAAGAAAATAAAGAGCTCGGGAGTTTTGAATTAATTTTGTACTAGCAGAGTTGTATCTCTTTTTTTCTTAATTAAATTGATGTGATTAATCTTAAAAAAAATACCTATCTTTTCTCGGCATGCCCCGTACCCGTCGATCACTGTGCGTCTTCAAAAAGTACTAGGTAAACAACTCTTCTTTCCTCAGCACGCCCCGTATCCGTAGATCACGACGCATCTCCAGAAAGTAAAAATTATTCCTATTATTAATCTAACAGGAAAGCATAAATAAAAGCATATGAAAGAGAGCAAATAAAGAACTCATGATAATTTAAATAAAAAGCATAATCTTTATTGCATATAAAGAAATACAAGAAAGTTTAGAACAATAAACCCGCTCTGTGTCATTACAAAGTTTCTTCTCCACTCCCGAGACTGCTAGCCTAGCTGCTCATGAAGTAGTCCCTTTCTTTTCCTTTATGCAAGGCTCTAGAAGAATTTCTGGGATGATGCTCAAATAGAAGTACAAGAGCCTTTTTATAGGTATTAGGAGGGAGGAGTTTTACATGATTTTTCGATATGGGACTAAAGAAAAAAATACTAAAGACCGCGCATCCAAATGCCGCACCCACGTCCGTGCCCGCTTGCATGTCGTCCGCATTTCGCCCGCGATGCGCGTCGCCTACGCGTCGCCTGCACGTCTACTGCCGCGATCCGTGCACCGCTATGCCGCTTGCGCCCGCGCTCGCCCGCGCTGTGCCGCGTTCACGAGGAAAGCACCCGTGAAATAAATTACAAAAGTTTCCAAATTACAAAAAGAAACTTTTGCTTCTTTAAAATGATGCCTATATCCTTTTGGATTTCTTGCATAGTATCTTCATTTTCTATAATATCGTATGCATCCTTCTTTTATTTTAATTTCGTTTTAAGTCCAATTTTCTTCAAACTTGAGTCTTTTTGATCTGCGAATCGGACTCTTTGTATCGGCGATCACCTTTCCTGTAAAATATAAAAAAAAATATCAAATTCTTAATAAATTAAATAAATTAAATATAATTTTTTGCTTTAAAATACTTAATTTAAGTGTTTATCACACCCTCCAACTTGAATTTTGCTCGTCCTCGAGTAAAATAGATATATCAGCATTGTGTACCGACTTGAAATAAAAAGTTAGGTTAGGCATCCCAAAAGGTAGGTGATACTTGGTCAGACCATTAAAGAGATACTTCATTGGATTATCAATTTGATACAATTAGTGGCTGAGTATTAACTAAAGAAATTTCAAGAGCTTTCTTTCACCAACTCCCCACTTTACTCTTTAAATCCTCTAACTTAATGTGAGAAAGGTTTATTATCTTCTTGCAATTTAATCCCCTTATTATCCACTATTTTTTTTTTTTTATTTAACATTGCCCACCTTTTTACGTGAACCACAACGCTTACCTAGGCGAACGGGCCCGGTTACTCAGTAGGAAACCAATATTTTTTTTTTTAATAAAAAATAAATTTTAAGAAGAATTTTTGCATACCTCGATCTTTCCACCCAATCTCTCATGAAGCAGATTCTTTATTGAGATCAGTAAGAAGAGGGTTGTAGAATCACCCTTAAATTTTGGTTTAGTCTAAACCCTGCCATTCATTGAGTTTTTTTTTTAATAATTTATTCCTCAGTATCTCTAAAATTATCTTGACTGTTAATCATTCATTGATTAGGATGCCTAATTGACTCTTAATCAAAATAAAATTTGGATACATAAAACTAATTATTTCTAACTATACTCAAAGATTTCATTAATTTCCTTCCCCCTCCAACTTAATCTACATTGTCCTCAATGGAGTAGGAAAGCAACAAAAATAAAAGGAGAGAGTGCACTTGGGATAATTTTGCTTCGAAAATTGAAGATAGCTTCATTGATTAATAGGCTTTTATTCTAAATTTCTGTAGCTGCAGTAAAGTAAAAAGTAAAAAAAAAAGAAATCGTTGGGTTGCCTCCCAACAAGTGCTAAGTTTTACGTCTTCAGCCAGACTGAATTGAGTATTATGGCGGTATTGGATCCACTAAATCAACAGATTCAATTAATTCTCCATCACTAATTCCATCTATGTAAGGTTTCAATCGTTGATCGTTCACTTTAAAGGTGTTTTCCTGTTTAGGATTTTTGAGTTCTATAGCTCCATGAGGAAATACCTGAGTTACAATGAAAGGTCTGTCCCAACGTGAGCGAAGTTTTCCAGGAAACAGATGCAACCTAGAATTGAAGAGCCAAACATTTTGATTGGACTCGAATAATTTTCGTGCAATGAATTTATCGTGGTATGCTTTAGTTCGAGCCTTATAAATTCTGGCACTCTCATACGCTTCATTGCGTAGCTCTTCAAGTTCATTTAGTTGAAGTCTCCTATTGGAACCTGCATTTTTCATATCAAAGTTAAATTACCGTATGGCCCAAAATGCACGATGTTCCATTTCCACCGACAGATGACAAGCTTTTCCGAATACAAGTCGATAAGGAGATATTCTTATGGGTGTTTTAAAAGCAGTACAGTAAGCCCATAATGCATCATCCAAGCGTGCTAACCAGTCTTTTCTATCGGGTCTAACCATTTTTTCAAGAATATGCTTGATCTCTCTATTGGAGACCTCAACTTGACCACTTGTCTGGGGGTGATAAGGTGTGGTAACTTTATGAGTTATTCCGTATTTTTTCATTAGCATGTCGAAGTGCTTATTCGTGAAGTGTGTACCCCCATCGCTAATTATGGCTCTTGGGTATCCAAATCAACTAAAGATGTTATGCTGAATGAACTTGATCACGACTTTGTGATCATTGGTTCGGGTTGCCATAGCCTCTACCCATTTTGATACGTAGTCCACTGCTACCAAAATATACTCGAATCCAAATGAGGAGGGAAAGGGTCCCATGAAATCAATTCCCCAAACATCAAAAATTTCTACAACAAGAATAGGGGACAGGGGCATCATATCTTTTCTCGAAATATTTCCTGTTTGCTGGCATCGCAAGCAATTACGGCCAAATTCATGTGCATCTTTGAATAGTATCGGCCAATAAAATCCACTCTACAACACCTTTGCTGTAGTTTTTCTTCCATTAAAATGTCCCCCACATGCTAACGAGTGGCAGAAGTAAGAATACCTTGGACTTCACACTCGGGGACATAACATCGGATTACTTGATCTGGGCAATATTTGAACAATTCTGGTTCTTCCCAGAAATAGTACTTTACTTGGGAGAAAAATCTATTTTTCTCTTGTTGGGTCTAGTGAGATGGGATTTGTCCCACTGCCAAGTAATTGACTATATGAGCGAACCAGGGAAGATCAGTGGAAGAGGTTGAAAAGAGTTGTTCATCCAGAAACCTATCTTTAATCCTTTCTTTATTGTGTTCTACCAGGATCCTAGAAATATGATCTGCTACCAAGTTTTCGGAGCCCTTTTTGTCTAAAATTTCTAAATCAAATTCTTGTAATAGAAGGATCCATCTAATCAGCCTAGGTTTTGTATCTTTTTTGGAGAGCAGATGTTTCAGTGCTGCATGATCGGAGTATACTAGGACCTTGGAGCCCAAAAGGTATGATCTAAATTTATCTAGGGCAAACACAACAGCGAGTAACTCCTTTTCAGTCGTGGTTTAATTCAATTGAGCATCTGAAAGAGTTTTACTTGCATAATAAATTACATGTGGTTCTCGATTAAATCTTTGCTCAAGGACTGCCCCTATAGCATAATCAGAAGCATCACACATGATTTCAAATGGTAGGGTCCAATCCGGAGATTTTATGATTGGTGCAATGGTTAAGGCAGTTTTGAGTTTATTATAAGTAGTTAGGCAATCTTCATTAAAATCAAAAGAATTTTCCTTGGCAAGCAAGTTGTACAAGGGTCGTGATATCTTGCTGAAATCCTTAATGAAGTGCCTATAGAAACCTGCATGGCCTAGAAAGGATCGCACCTGTTTAACCGAGGTTGGGGGAGGCAATTTCAAGATTACTTCAACCTTTGCTTTATCTACTTCAATCCCCTGCTTGGATACAATATGTCCAAGCACGATTCCTTCACGAACCATAAAATAGCTCTTCTCCCAACTTAAAACCAAATTTGTCTCTATACATCGTTGAAGAACCTTGGCTAGGTTCTGAAGATAATCATCAAAGGTAGAGCCAAATACTGAAAAATCATCCATGAAGACTTCTAAAAATTTATCGACCATATCAGAAAAGATGGCCAAAATGCACCGTTGAAAAGTGGCTGGTGCATTGTAGAGACCGAATGGCATACGTCTAAATGCAAATGTTCCATAAGGGCATGTGAAGGTAGTCTTTTCTTGATCAGCAGGAAATATCGGGATCTGATTATATCCTGAATATCTATCTAGAAAATAGAAGAAACTTTGTCCTGCTAGCCGTTCTAAAATTTGGTCAATAAAAGGCAAAGAAAAATGATCTTTCCTAGTAACGGCATTCAGCTTTTGGTAGTCCACACATACTCGCCAACCAGTTGTTGCACGAGTAGGAATTAACTCACCCTCATCATTCTTTACTATGGTAATACCTGACTTCTTAGGTACTACTTGGGTTGGACAAACCCATTGGCTATCCGAAATTGGGTAGATAATTCCAGCATCTAACCATTTCACTACTTCCTTTTTCACGACTTCCCGCATATTCGGATTCAATCTTCATTGCATGTCCCTATGTGATTTTGCCTCAACCTCGCAATGAATATGATGCATGCAAACAGAAGGATCTATACTCTTCAAATCGGCAATTGACCACCCTATAGCCTCTTTATGCTTTTTGAGTACCCCGACAAGTTTGTCTTCCTGGTCGTTGGTTAGGTCAGATGCAACGATCACTGGAAGGGTGTCATTGGATCCAAAAAATGAATATTTTAGCATGGCAGGAAGAGGCTTTAGCTCTAGAGTAGGTGGTGCTTCTAAGGATGGTACCAAAGGGCTTGATTGAATTGGTAATTGCTCGTACTTTACAGTCCAAGGGGGATTGGTACTAAAATTGGTGGGTTTTAGCAAAGCATGTATTTCTTCAGTGTATCCATCAATATCAAAATTATCCATTCCAAAATGTGTTAGACATGCCTGTAAAGGATCTGAGTTGAGCAAGGCAGGAGCTTTATCTTCTATAACTTCCTCTAACAAGTTGATCTCATTATGGTCGTACACAGGTGGTCCCAAAGATGCATTGAAAATATTCAACCTTAGCTTCTTATTTTCGAAAGATACATCCATAACTTCGGTCCTACAATTTATACAAGCATTAGCGGTTGCTAAGAAGGGTCTACCTAAGATGATTGATATTTGGTTAAGGTTGCTGCCAGATTCCATATCCAGCACAAGAAAGTCAACAGAAAAGTAAAATTCATCTATTTTCACCAATACGTCTTCCAGCATTCCATGGGGTACCTTAATGGATCGGTCTGCTAGTTGTAAGGTCACTGTCGTGGGTTTTAACTCTCCAAATCTAAATAGGTCATATACAGAGCTCGGGAGAAGGTTGACACTTGCACCCAAGTCTAATAATGTCTTCTTAATCGTGAGGTCCCCTATGACACAAGAAATAATTGGGGTACCTGGATCTTTCAGTTTGGATGGGGCAATTTGCTGAAAAACTGAGCTAGCCTGCTCAGTTAGGTGGACTTTTCTTGGTATTTGTGCCTTTGATTTTCGTTTCTGTGTACACAGGTCCTTTAGAAATTTAACATAGGTTGGAACTTGCTTAATGGCATCGAGAAGAGGTAAGTTTATCAGAACCTGTTTAAATAGTTCCAACATTTCATTCATTTTTATACCCTTCTTATCAAGAGGCAGAGAGGATTCTAAAGCACTGGGAAATGGAGCTTTAGATGCAAGTGCTGGGTTAATAGGTTCTTTCTTCTCTTCAAGTTTCTTCTTTTCTGTTGTAGCTAAAATTGGTTGCTCTTGTTGTTGGATTACTTCAGGTTGATTTAAGATTTTTTCGCTTCTAAGAGTCATAATCGATTTGGCATATTCGAAAAAAGTTTCAAGACCAATGGAGCTTTCAGCCATGTACTGTCCTTTTGGGTTATTAATAGGCTGACTGGGTAATTTGCCTTCATCCCTCCTATTGAAAGCTGTTGCTAGCTGACCTATCTGGGTCTCTAGCTTTGCTATTGATTGCGTATGGGAGTGAAGGAGTTGGGTATTCATTTCTAGTCCTTTAAGTGCTTGCAGTACCTATTCTTCGAAAGCCGAGCTATGAGTACTCAGAGTGGGTTGAGGAGGGTTCTGGTGTTGTGGCTGGGATGGATGCCTATAAGTTGCATCTGGATAACCTGATCTTTGTTGCACTGGAGGAACCACTGGTTGTGATTTTCATGAGAAATTCGGATGGTTTCTCCATCCTGGATTGTACGTACTAGAATAGAGGTTGTTCTCTGATCTATGAGTAGTTTGGGCTTGATGGACTTGTTCTTGTACATATTCAGAAAACTGTGGTGCAACCAGACAATCATTCACACAATGAGTGGGGCTCGAACACAATGCAAATATATCTTGTATCTGACGGGATGGAGAAGGTGATTGTCCTATACTTAATAATCGATCTAACTTTTGGGACAATTCATCTACCTTATGATGGATATCTATGGCATTTCCTACTTCATATATTCCACCACTCTTTGGGTTTAACATGGGTTTATCTCTAATAGAGGTAGACATATGATGTAATGAATTTTCACTTAAAATTTCAAACAGTTGCCATGCTTCATTCTCACTTTTCAGCATGAATGTCCCACCGCATGATGCATCGACCATTTGTCGATGTCTTTCAGATAGCCCATCATAAAAATATTGGATTAACTGCTACTTGGGTACAGCATGGTGGGGACATTTTCTAATAAGGTCCTTTAATCTCTCCCATGTTTCATGAAATATTTCTCCATCTAATTGGAAAAAACTAGTTATGGCTTTCCTTATTTGATTAGTTTTTTCTATGAGAAAATATTTCTTGAGAAACTCTCCTTGCAGCTGGTTCCAGGTTGATTTAGTCATGGAATCCAAAGTATGTAGCCAGTATTTGGCTTTGTCCTTAAGTGAGAAAGGGAATAATTTTAACCTAAAAGCATCATCGGAGAAGTTGTGAATTTTGACAGTTGAGTATATCTCAAGAAATTCTTCAAGAATTTTATAAGGGTCCTCGTTACTAAGTCCATAAAATGAAGGTAACATTTGGATTACACTGGACTTAATTTCATATTGGGTGGCCTCCATAGGGGGCACTTGAATACAAGGAGAGTAGGTATATGTGGAAGGAGTAAAGTACTCCTTCAATTGCCTGGGTGGATCATTCTCCTGATTTTGGTCCATATTTTTATGTCTGTTGGCTCTAAAGGTTCTTTCTATTTCTGGATCAAAAGGTTGGATTTCTGGTCGTAATGATCTACGGCCAAGCATACACCCTATAATTATACTTTAGAGCAAACACAGAAAATTTTAGTTTTTATAATATATATATATATATTTATAATAAAGTGAGAAAAGAGTGAAGAAAATCTAAAGAGAAGAACCTAAGAATCTTAAATCTATAAAAAGGGAGAAATTAGTTAATGTTTAGATATTAATTGCAATCAACTTAAACAAGCATAGACTCTCTATCCTAGGGTTAACCTAGATCTAGACAGCTCCTAACTTTCAAGACCACCTTTGAGCACTCCAAGCTCAAGACTGACTAACTGACTCGACCAGGTAAGCGTAAGATGTGGGAGGTTCCCTGCTCGTTGCTTTCCTTAGACACCAATTGAGTTGGCCAGGTCAGTCAACAGAACCAATTGAAAACCACTTTCTTTAACCACTTGCCTTAGACACCGAGTAATTAACCAATCCGCACTCGGTTCAACTCTAGAGCTTTCTTGTCCTATTGAGCTCGAAATTCCTAGGGCTGACGTCTAGTTGATTTTAAAATTAAGGCTTGGTTTAATGCAGAATGAAGGTTATAATTTTTGGACCAAGGAAGGGTGATCAAATCTCCACCTTATCTGGTTAATGGGTTATTGCCCTTAAGATTAATTATGGAGATGCAATGAAAAGAAATTAGGTGTCCAATCAAGTTAGAAATTTTTATGTTTGAGGTTATGCTATTTTAGTTAAGTGTTATGAAATGTCAGTGGCTTCTCTTTTTTTTTAAAAAAAGAGTTTATAGTTTTATCTTTTTATATTTTTTTTTTTAGTTTTTTTTTATTTTGCAAGAAAATAAGTTTAAGTGATTAAGTCTAAAAAGCAATAAATCACTAGGATATAAAAAGTAGCAAATTATTCTAAGCAAAACATTCCTAAGATTAAAAAGTAGTAAATTAGTTATGCAAGGTAATTATGTAATTATGCAAATAAGATTATCTAGCTAGAAAGCACTGAAAAAAATTTAAAGCGAGAAATAAAAACTGAAAAGTATTTTTTTTTTAAATTTTTTTTTTTATTTTTTAATTCAACCGTGTCAAGATCCCCGGCAACGGTGCCAAAATATGATGCGTAGTCGTTGATAGCACCAAAAATAACTCTACTCACTACGTTGGTAGGATGAGTCGAGATTGTATCCTCAGAGACCTTGGGCTAAGTTGAGATTACAAAATAAAAGAAAGAAGCATTGTTTTGATTTAAAAAATAAATTATCTTAAAATTGATGTAATAAGAAAATAAAAAGCTCAGGAGTTTTGAATTAATTTTGTACTAGCAGAGTTGTATCTCTTTTTTTTTTAATTAAATTGATGCGATTAATCTTAGAAAAAATATCTATCTTTCCTCGATACGCCCCACACCCGTAGATCATGGTGCATCTCCAAAAGGTACTAGGTAAACAACTCTTCTTTCCTCGGCATGCCCCGTATCCGTAGATCACGGTGCGTCTCTGGAAAGTAAAAATTATTCTTAATATTAATCTAACAGGAAAGCATAAATAAAAGCATATGAAAGGGAGCAAATAAAGAACTCATGATAATTTAAATAAAAAGCATAATCTTTATTGCATATAAAGAAATACAAGAAAGTTTAGAGCAATAAACCCGCTCTGTGTCGTTACAAAGTTTCTTCTCCACTCCCGAGACTGCTAGCCTAGCTGCTCATGAAGTAGTCTCTTTCTTTTCCTCTATGCAAGGCTCTAGAAGAATTTTTGGGATGATGCTCAAATAGAAGTACAAGAGCTTTTTTATAGGTATTAGGAGGGAGGAGTTTTACATGATTTTTTGATATGGGACTAAAGAAAAAAAACTAAAGATCGTGCATCCGAATACCGCACCCGCATCCGCGCTCGCTTGCACATCGTCTGCATTCCACCTGCGATGCATGTCGCCTACGCATCGCTTGCGCGTCTGCTGCAGCGATCCGTGCGCCGCTGTGCCGCTCGCGCCCGCGCTCGCCCACGCTGTGCCGCATTCACGAGGAAAGCACCCGTGAAACAAATTACAAAAGTTTCCCAATTACAAAAAGAAACTTTTGTTTCTTTAAAATGATGCCTATATCCTTTTGGATTCCTTGCATAGTATCTTCATTTTCTATAATACCGTATGCATCTTTCTTTTATTTTAATTTTATTTTAAGTCCAATTTTCTTCAAACTTGAGTCTTTTTGATTTGCGAATCGGACTCTTTGTATCGGCGATCACCTTTTCTGTAAAACATAAAAAGAAACATTAAATTTTAAATAAACAAAATAAATTAAATATAATTTTTTGCTTTAAAACACTTAAATTAAGTGTTTATCACAGGGTCAAGAGTCCCACTGGTTTGGGACTCTACGATCAAGGTTTCATATTGATGGACTTTGATACCCGATTGCCTATCAAATTTGAATTCAATATTTATGAGAAGTTTAATTAGTGATTTGGTCACTAATTAACTCAATTTGATTGAGTAATTATTTTTGGATCAAGTTCAATTGAATTGGATTCAGTTGGGTTTGACCCGATTAGGTTAAGAGTTGACCTAATCGTCGAGATGGTTTGATCCCTGATTTGGTCAGGGATTGGGCTTAATCAATTCCTAATTTAATTAGGATTTTATTGAATCTAATTAAGTCTAATTAAGTTGGATTTAATTTAATCTAATTGTGCTTAACCAATTTAGATTAGGTTGGTTCAATTAGGTTCAAGCCACCTTGACCTTTCTCCCTGCGCCACCTCACTTCTTCTGCACATATTTGAATTCATAAGAAGCAACTTCTCATGAATTTTCTCCATGCAGAAGGAATCCCATGCCCACCCTTGTGTGCCAATTATCTGGATAAAAATAAGTTGGTTGGCCATTCAAATTCAAAAGAAAGTTTAAATTTGAATGAGCAACCAACTAATCCATGCGCCATGCTCTTATCTTGTGCGCCCCATATTTTATATGAGAAAGTGTTTCTCGTGTAAACTCTCCATGCACAAATCAACTCACACCCCTTCTCTTCTCATGCCCAAGTGGATAGGGATGAGTTGGTTTTACATTTGAATTCAAATTTGATTTGAATTCAAATGTGCAACCACTTATCTTTATCCTCTCACGCGGATAAGACACGTTCGATGTCGTTTTAAAAGGAGGAGAAAGGTGGGGCATGCATAAAATTTTTTGGAGAAAAAGAGTGGGGTGTGAGGAAGCCTTGTGCATAAGTAGAATGTCCATATCCTTCTGAGAGAAAAAGAAAGAAAAGAAAAAACAAATGGGTGCGGGTTTCTAGTGAGTTCCCTAGGGTTTCAGCCTG
Source organism: Elaeis guineensis (assembly GCF_000442705.2). Classification (NCBI taxonomy): domain Eukaryota; kingdom Viridiplantae; phylum Streptophyta; class Magnoliopsida; order Arecales; family Arecaceae; genus Elaeis; species Elaeis guineensis. Next base: position 97,164,906 of record NC_025998.2, on the reverse strand, counting down.
GGGTTCGGAAAGTGAGAAGGTGAGCTACGAGTATCGTGAGCCTACCAAATTTTAGAGAGATCTTCAACATCCTCTCAAGCATATCTGCTGATAATCCAGAGTATCCAAAGAATCGACAGACATCGATCGAAGGAGTTCGATCAGTATCGATCGTTGAAATGGCTCTATAATGAGCTAGCACTCGTGAGGAGCCGATCAGATTGGGAGCCTCGTGTGGATGATCCACAGAGGCTAGACATGCTGTGTGGCTACATCGTGATGATCAAACTCTCTCGACGGTGATCAAATTACGGTGATCGACTACCCGCACAAAGGTATTGTGTTCTGAACACAAAACAGTAAATTGTTTACTGTTCAAATTTGAATTTCAAATTTAAATCCATGCATGCTGTATATCATATTTAGATCCTAGTGTAGGGTAAATACATGTTAATTAATTAGATTAATTAATATTTTCTACTGTAAAATCATAATTTTGAAAAAGTTTAAAAATTATCATTTTACCCCTGCACTCAAATTTTGCTTCCAATGGTATCAGAGCAGGTTCTAAGATATGATATATGAATTTGTATGCATAGATTAAGTGTAATCTCAAAGTTTAAATTTAAAATTTGAAATTCAAAATTTAAAATTTGAATTTTGAAAGTTGTTCGAAATTCAAAATTCAAAAGTTTAAATTCAAAATTTGAAATTTGAATTTTAAAATTTGAAATTCAAAATTCAAAATTCAAAAATTTGAAATTTAAAATTTGAAATTTGATTGAAATTTCAAATTTGAAATTCAAAATTTAAAATTCAAAATTTGAAATTCAAAAATTTAAAATTTGAAATTTGTTTGAAATTTGAAATTCAAAATTTAAAATTTAAAATTTAAAATTTAAAATTTAAATTTTGAAATTGGTATATTTAGATATACTTGATTCAAGTAGTAAGTAATCGAATTGGGTTGGTTGCCATGGCCGTCCGGTCATAGGAGAAAAGTAGGGTTTAAAGGCCCTCTCCTTCCATTCGAGGGGATCTCCTATGGTAGTAGGGGTGCCGCTGTAATTATATCCCATGCAGATAAAGCAGCGAAAGGACTTAATTGTAAAGGTTCAATTGTAAATTTTTTTATGAATGTGTTAGATTAGATCTAAAGGAATATTCATGATTTATTTTGATTGAGTTATTTTCTGTTATGTAATTAGCAATAGGATTGCTATTTATGAAATGTGCTGATCTATTTGTGAAATGAGTCAACATATTTGGTGAACAGAAAATAAAATCTTTCAAATTTGAAAATTATTTTTAAAAAGCCAAACCCTGACCCATCAACCCAAATACTTAATTAAAAGAATTAAGTGTTGTCAAGTTGGTCTAGAATTGTGAATTAAGACCTAAGACAATTGCATAAATTTGTGGGTCCATGGGTTAGATGGATTAGATCCATAATTGGGTTAGACCTAAAGTTAGCTTAAAGAAATGGACTAAATTAGAGTAATTGGTCAAATCTAATCAAAAGTTGAATTAGATTAGGTAAAGGACACTCTAGACTCAACTCCAATAGTTGTAGTTGAATGGGTCCATATCTTTAACTAGACCAAGATGGACTTAATTCATGGCTATGCAGTGAAACCCTATTTACTAAGTTGATCAAATTAAAACTAATGAACCGGTTGGTGTCTAAGGTAAGTTCGACAGTTTGACCAGTGGTTCTTAAGTGGGATCTACTCACATTGATTCGATCTCTGATGAGTTAATGGCATATCCCCACTTACCTGGCCAACCTGGTGAGTTAGATTTTGATTAGATCACTTGGTGATTAGGGCTCACCCATGTCATTAGGTAAATCAGTTTGACTGATTTAGGTACTCCTAATGCCAGCTTTAATTAAATCTTTTTTAATCTGACTTAGTGAAGTCAGTGGGAGGATTGAAATTGGCTGGATATTTTCTTCTCATCTATCCTTTAATAAAATCTTCAAAAATTATTAGGTCCTAAAAATGATTAAGTTATAGTGATAACTAAGTCATAGCCTCCCATTAAGTGAGTGATAATGAGTCCATTAGTTTAATAATCATTGGAGGCCCAAAGGCCTGGTGCTTATTGACTAATGGAATTATCATTCATAGTATGATAATTTGGTTTGAGTCTTTTTGATGGTGGTCAAGTTGGCCGGCCAAAGTCGGGCCTGATCATTTATTGGTCTGATTCACCAAATCAAGTCATGTTAATGGTTGGACCTAACCAGATCTTTTCAGTGGAGGCCAAAGCCTACTGATTAGGTTCTGGGGTAAAATTGATTACTAGAAGTTGTTTAGAGAAATAACTGGTTATGAACCTACCCATAGATGCACATGGGTTGACCAACCTAAGTTGGGCTCATGTGTAGTCTGTATGGATTCTAGTACCCACTAAGGAATTAAAGTAATTCCTCAAATTGGAGGTTGAGGCTATCAGTTCGTAAAAATATTGGGAGAAACTTTAGACTAAAGTCCAAGTCTTTAGTATAAATAATTTATGTACTAATAGAGGTCTGATTTTCCTTTATGCAGCATGGCCACTACCCGGTCGCTCCGGTCATTATTAGATAATGACAAGCTCATGGGACTGAATTTCAATAGCTGGTATCGAAAATTAAAAATCGTCCTTAAGCATGAGTGGATCTTTTATGTAGTAACGGATCTTGCACCAGATGAGCCAGCCCCGAACGTGAGAGGAATGGTTCGAGACACTTACCAGAGGTGGCTCAACGATCGGACCACCGTTCGATGCATAATACTGGCGGCAATAAATGATGAGTTCAGTCGCAGATTTGAGAATGCCCAGCCACAGGAGATGCTTCAAATGTTGAATGACTCCTTTAGCATGCCTGTCGATGTTGAAAGGCACAAAACTAGTTGTGCCATTTTCAATGCTCGGATGAGGGATGGGGCCTCAGTCACTGATCATGTACTGTACATGATCGAAATGATTGAGCGCCTAAGTAAACTGGGCTTTTCCCTGCATGAGCAGCTTAGTAAGGATGCGATCCTTAATTCTTTGCCCAAGTCCTTCCTCCCCTTTCTTACTCATTTTTGAATGACAAAGCCTGCAGTGAACTACCGCGGCTTGTTGGGGTTGCTGTAGAACTTTGAGAAGGACCACCAGCTCCATAAGGAGTCGGTAAATATTGTGGGAGGGTCTTCTTCTGGTCGTCAACCCTTTAAGAAAGGGAAGAAGAACAAGAAGAAGAAGAACAAGAAGGTGCTGTCGCATGCTGGGACATCTGCACAGGGTCAGACCAAGAAGCGCAAGCTTGACCAGAGCCAGGCGGCGTGCTTCTTTTGCAAGAAGCAGGGGCACTGGAAGAGGAACTGTCCTCTATACATTGCCTCCCTGGACCCAAACAGGCCGGAGAAGAAGCAAGGTAATTATATGATAACACCTTGCAACTTTTTCATTTGTGATACTACTGCCTGGGTATTATATACCGGAAGCCCTTATCATATTTGTAATTCGATGTAGGGTCTGTAGGTTAGTAGGAGATTTGATGATGGCGAGAGGTTCCTGAACGTTGGAGATGGAAGCAAAGTTCTAGTTCTAGCTTTAGGAATCATGAACCTTGTAATCAATTCTCATAATGTAATTCTGAGTGAATGTCACTATTGTCCAAGCTTTTTATTAAATATTATTTCGTAGGCCTTTTGGCCATGTACGGTTATCAATTTTTAATAAAAGAAAATATTTACAATATCATTTTGAATGGTGTTACAATATTTATTGAACAACTAAATAATGAAATTTACTTACTGTCATAGCCTGTTAATGTGGTTCAAACCTCCGGTAAACGCCCTAGAATAGATAATGTGTCAGAAGTCTACCTTTGGCACTGTAGGCTAGGTCATATCAATAAGAATAGGATAAACAGGTTGGCTCAAGAAGGAATTCTTGAAGCTGGTGATTGTGAATCACTTCCAACCTGTGAATCCTGTCTTCTTAGGAAGATGACCAAGTCATCTTTTACTGAAAAAGGTGAGCGAGCCAGTGAACTCTTGGGTCTGGTATATTCTGATGTATGTGGACCCATGAGCTCAAGTGCAAGAGGTGGATATTTCTACTTCATAACCTTCACAGACGACCTATCGAGGTATGGGTATGTCTATTTAATGAAGCATAAGTCGGAGTCGTTTGAAATATTCAAACTATTCTGAAATGAGGTAGAAAAACAAACTGGGAAGTGTATTAAAACTCTTCGATCTGATCGAGGAGGTCAATACCTTTCTAATGAGTTTCTGACATATTTAGGGGAGAATGGGATTCTCTCTCAGTGGACTCCTCCTGGAACACCACAGCATAATGATGTGTCTGAAAGAAGAAATCGGATCTTGTTGGACATGGTCCGATCCATGATGGGGTTTGCTGGTCTGCCGATCTCCCTCTGGAGATATGCGCTCGAATCGGCTTGCTACCTTCTAAACAGAGTTCTGAGTAAGTCTGTAACCAAAATATCATATGAGTTATGGATAGGACGTAAGTCAGTACTCTCGCACCTTAGGGTTTGGGGGTGTTCGGCTTATGTTAAACGTTTAATTACGGACAAGCTTGGATCTAGGTCTGACAAGTGTAATTTCATAGGGTACCCAAAAGAGATCAAAGGGTATTATTTCTACCTAGCTGATGAGCGAAAGGTGTTTGTCAGCCTTAAGGCAATTTTTTTAGAAAAAGAATTCCTTGGTGAAGGGACTGTTGCCTCTAAGATCGAACTTGAGGAAGTTTGGCAGGTGAAAAAACTAACACAAGTAGCTGAACCTGAACCGGATTTGATTAGATCAGATCCGGAGCCCATTGTTCTTGCACCCTTAAGGCGATCTAGTAGAGTACCACGTCAACCGGATAGATACTATGGTTTCTTGGTCTGGGATGGAGATCCTATCGAACTTGATGAAAATGATGAGGATCCGATCACCTATATGGATGCAATGCAGAGACCTGACTCTGAGAAATGGCTAGAGGCCATAAAATTCGAAATGGAGTCCATGAAGTCAATGATCTGTGGACATTGGTTGACCCATCCGAAGGAGTAAAACCCATAGGGTGTAAATGGGTCTTCAAGAGGAAGAGGGGTGTAGACAGAAAGGTGGAAACCTATAAAGCCCATCTGGTTGCCAATGGATATCGTCAACGTTATGGTATAGACTGTGATGAGACATTTTCTCCTATGGCAATGCTCAAATCCATTCAGATTATGCTTGCAATAGCTGCCCATCTAGACTATAAAATCTGGTAGATGGATGTGAAGACAGCTTTCCTAAACGGAGAGCTGGACGAAGAGGTGTATATGATACAACCTGAAGGATTCACATCCACAGATGAGTCTAAGGTGTGCAGGCTACAGAGGTCCATTTATGGACTTAAGCAGGCATTCCGGAGTTGGAACATACATTTTGATAGGACGATCAAGATGTATGGCTTCGTTAAGAATGGAGAAGAGCCCTGTATTTATAAGTGGGCTAATGGTCCAATAGTGATATTTTTTGTAGTGTATATGGATGACATTTTCTTAATCGAGAATGATGTCCCTGCATTATAGGGAATAAAGATTTGGCTGTCGTCACAGTTCTCCATGAAGGATCTGGGAGAAGCTTCCTACATCCTAGGGATGAGGATCTATAGGGATAGATCTAAAAGGTTGCTTGGCTTATCCCAGTCCACGTACATTGATACTATGCTGAAAAGGTTCAGCATGGAGAATTTCAAGAAAGGCTATCTTCCGATAGGCCATGAAATTTTTCTCTCAAAGAGGGATTGTCCGACAACACCTCAAGAGAGAGAGCATATGGGTAGAATTTCATATGCTTCGGCAGTGAGATCTATCATGTATGCCATGACATGTACACGATCAGATGTGGCATACTCACTAGGAGTAGTGAGTAGATACCAATCTGATCCAGGGGAGAATCACTGGAAGGTTGTTAAAACCATCCTGAAGTATTTAAGAAATACTAAGGACCAATGGCTTGTTTATGGTGAATCGAACTTGAGACTTATAGGGTTTACAGACTCTAGTTTTCAGTCTGATCACGATGACAGCAAGAGTGTGTCGGAATTTATTTTTACCCTTAATGGTGGGGCTGTCTGCTGGAAGAGTTCCAAACAGCACACAGTGGCTGATTCAATTTGTGAGGCGGAGTATGTCGCTGCATCAGATGCTGCCAAAGAAGCGGTGTGGCTGAGAAAATTCATCATTGAGCTCAGAGTAGCACCCTCCCTTATTGCTCCAGTTCTGCTCTACTGTGACAGCTTTGGAGCCATTGCTTAGGCGAAGGAACCGAAGGCACACCAGCGGACGAAGCATATTCTGCGCCGCTACCATCTCATCCGAGAAATCATGGATCGAGGTGACATCGACCTTCAGAAGATCGACGGAAAGGAGAACCTGGCTGACCCATTCACTAAAGCCATTGAGGTGAAAGAGTTCGACGACTTCAAGTCGAAGATGGGTATTAGATACTGCACCAATTGGCTTTAGGTCAAGTGGGAGATTGTTGGGAATAGTGTCCCAAAGCCAATCGTCAGCCTATTGACGGTTGTGCTCTTTGTTGTATTAGTACATAAATCATAAAAAATTAAAAGTTATTTTGGTATTTTTTCATCACAAATTGTCATCTTCTAATGAACTCCTATGTTGTGGTGAAGTCCTTAGGACTATTTAGACTCGACAAAGGAGGATTTGTCATTTAGTCCTTAAATCTGTTTCCGACCAAATGATACGTTGTTATCAAGGATAATAATGTTTATCGAGCATAGGTCATTGTGTGCCATATAGGTTGGTTGTCCTCTTAACCAAGGAGTGTGGAGACACTGGTATGGCATACAGGTGAGATGTAAGGGTACATCTGTAATGAATGTGACCGACTCCAGAGCAATCTCTGCTGTCAAGATTTGCTCCGATGGGATATAGGTATAAATGTCCCTCCGACCTGAGACCGTCATGGTGACTTGCAAGCAACTCACTGCACTTAGGCACTGGACTACCTGAATTTCTAATTCAGTGACGGAAGGCTATTGGGTGTAGTCAAGTACTTGACTTGTCAGTGCGTGTGTCAAGATGGGATTGACCACTCCAGTTCAGGAACTGTGTATAGTCATGTTTCAATTTAGTAAAACCTTAGCCAGGGTAGTCCTAGTGAGGAGTCACAGGACTGTTTGAGTTGAGCACGACTCGGATGATCTAATCAGGGTTGACAGTTTAACCTTGAGTCATCCTAAACACAGGGGTCAAAAGGGATAAATTATACAGTAATTATATTCACGTAGGTTCTGAGTATTGTGATTGTGACTATTCGACCTATCCAGACGTCAGGTACCATTGCTAGATGGTCACTTTGATTAGTACAGAAATTGGTTCCTGTGCTACCGGCTTAGGTTCGAACCTGCAGGGTCACACATATTAGAGGTTCCTATCTGATCTGATAGCTGATGAAAAGTCTTAATATTCATGGACTATAAGTCCTACGCGTCTGAGTCTTTGTGATCGAGAATCAGGATTCTCTGATCACAAGTCCCACATATTTTGGGTACCGGGGTCAAGAGTCCCACTGGTTTGGGACTCTACGATCAAGATTTCATATTGATGGACTTTGATACCCAATTTCCTATCGAATTTAGATTCAATATTTGTGAGAGGTTTAGTTAATGATTTGATCACTAATTAACTCAATTTGATTGAGTAATTATTTTTGGATCAAGTCCAATTGAATTGGATTCAGTGGGTTTGACCCAATTAGGTTAAGAGTTGACCTAATCGTCGAGATGGTTTGATCCCTGATTCGATTAGGGGTTGGGCTTAATCAATTCCTAATTTGATTAGAATTTTATTGAGCCTAATTAAGCTTAATTAAGTTGGATTTAATTTAGTCTAATTGTGCTTAACCTATTTAGATTAGGTTGGCTCAATTAGGTTCAAACCACCTTGACCTTTCTCCCTGTGCCACCTCACTTCTTCTACGCATATTTAAATTCATGAGAAGCAACTTCTCATGAATTTTCTCCACACAGAAGGAATCCCATGCCTAGCCTTGTGTGCCAATTATCTAGATAAAAATAAGTTGGTTGGCCATTCAAATTCAAAAGAAAGTTTGAATTTGAATGAGCAACCAACTAATCCATGCACCATGCTTTTATCTTGTGCGCCCCATATTTTATACAAGAAAGTGTTTCTTGTGTAAACTCTCTATGCACAAATCAACTCACAGCCCTTCTCTTCTCATGCCCAAGTAGATAGGGATGAGTTGGTTTTGCATTTGAATTCAAATTTGATTTGAATTCAAATGTGCAACCACTTATCTTTATCCTCTCACGCGGATAAGACACATTCGATGTTGTTTTAAAAGGAGGAGAAAGGTGGGACGTGCGTAGAATTTTTTGGAGAAAAAGAGTGGGGTGTGAGGAAGCCTTGTGCACAAGTAGAAAGTCCATATCCTTCCGAGAGAAAAAGAAAGAAAAAAAAAATAAATGGGCACAAGGTTTCCAGTGAGTCCCTAGGGTTTCAGCCTGGGGTTCGGGAAGTGAGAAGGTGAGCTACGAGTATCGTGAGCCCACCAAATTTTAGAAAGATCTTCAACATCCTCTCAAATATGTCTGCTGATGATCCAGAGTATTCAAAAAATCGACAGACATCGATCGAAGGAGTTCGATCAGCATCAGCCATTGAAAGGGCTCTACAACGAGCTAGCACTCGTGAGGAGCCGATCAGACCGGGAGCCTCGTGTGGACGATCCGCAGAGGCCAGACATACTGTGTGGCTGCATCACGATGATCAGACTCTCTCGGTGGTGATCAAATTATGGTGATCGACTACCCGCACAAAGGTATTGTGTTCTAAACACAGAACAGTAAATTATTTACTGTTCAAATTTGAATTTCAAATTTAAATCCATGCATGCTGTATATCATATTTAGATCCTAGTGTAGGGTAAACTCATGTTAATTAATTAGATTAATTAATATTTTCCACTGTAAAATCATAATTTTAAAAAACTTTTAAAATTACTATTTTACCCCTGCACTCAAATTTTGCTTCAGAGCTCACATGACTTAGAGACAAAGTCGTTGCAATATGCTTTGAGAAGCATCTAGGCAAAGATTTACCTATATATCAGTGTGCATGTTACCAATAACTGTTAGGTGAGGTGCATGGCATCAGTGGGACCACAGCACCGACTAAGAATCTTTTATCGTGTTAGGATTTTTATTTTCCATCTAGAGAGTGGAGGGATTCGATAAATTAGTAGGAGTCATTGTTTGCATCTTTAAGTCTCTAGAAGCAAATATAACATTAAAGTATAAAAGTCTAATTTGAATCTCTACTCTCGTAGTTAAACAATGTCAGCCTCGAATCCTCTAGCCTGTATCCTTGAAATTAATTGTTTGACTGAAACTAATTACAAAGACTATTTCAGAAACTTCAGGATTGTCCTAATCTTAGAAAAATTAAGTCATGTACTCAATCGGAAACCCATAGTGTTACCAAACCATCCTATTACTAAGCAAAGGGGTGCCTTTGAAAAGTAGATGGATGAAGACAGTCAGGTCAAGTGTTATGTGCTAACATTTATGTCAAATGAGTTGCAAAGCCAACATGAGTATATGCCCACTGTCAGAGCTATGATCACTCACGTACAAGAGTTGTATGGTGAGTAGAGCCATACAGCATGCTTTGAAGTATCCAAGAGACTTCAATTTGAAGATGTGCTAAGGACAGTCTATCTATGAGTACTGTATAATAGTGATCAAAGATATTGAGGAGCTTGAGAAGCTCGGGCTTGAAATGCAAAAAAAATTATAGATGGATCTGATCCTTCAATCTCTTATGAGTTCATATAGTCAATTAATTATAAATTTTTATATGAACAAATTTGATTGCACTATACCTGAACTGGTCAAGATGTTGGTCACTATGGAAGGAACCTTGAAAAGTTTAAGGGGCACTGTTCTCACTATGAAGTGTACTTCTTCCAAGAAAAAGTCTTCTAGAAAGAAAAAGACTAAATCTGCTAAGAAGCAGAAGAAAGAGAGCAAGCCAAAGAAGGATGTTCCTAAGAAGACTGAAGCAAAAGAAAAGTATTTTCACTGTGATGCTGAAGGCCATTGGAGGATGAACTGTCCACTCTATCTAGAGAACCTAAAGACCAAAAAGGGTGATAAACTTTCATAAGATATGCTCATAATTGAATCTAATCTTACGGTTTCTTCTACTTCTAGTTGAGTTTTAGACTCTGGCTCGAGTGCTCAAAAATGTACCTCAATGCAACGTCTAATAGAAAGTGGGAGGTTGAGGGAAGGTGACATGATCCTATGGGTCGGCAATAGAGTAAAAGTTACTACAGAAGTTGTTGGTATTATCCTCTTCACTTACCGTCTGTCTTTAGATTAGATTTAAAAGACTGTTATTATGTTTCTGTAGCTAGTTGGAATTTGATTTTCATATTTGTGCTAGCACAGGAAGGTTTTGAAATTAATTTCAATAAAAACTTTTGTTTCATTTATTTACAAAATAAATTGGTTGCATGAGTTTTTTTAATTGATAGTCTGTATCACTGGCATATTGCTATGAATGTGAATTTAAACGAGCAAATGTGAGTGCCATAGGTCAAAAGAGACTCAGAGATAAAATTAACCAGAAGTATTTATGGCATCATAGACTAGGCCATATTGGAGAGGACAGGATAAACAAACTGAAAAAAGATAGGATCCTTGGCTCTTTTAACCCAGAGTCATATCCAGCTTGTAAATTTTGCCTTCAAGAAAAGATGACCAAGTTATCCTTTGAAGGATATGGGAAAAAGGCCATTGAGTTACTTACTCTGGTACACACTGATGTGTGTGGCCCATTTGATGTGTAGGCTAGGGGTGGTTATTGAAGGGAAAACTAACTTTTTTCTTGTAGGATCTTCCAGATCTAATGAGATCTGGCATGGAATATTTCAAAAAAATTATCCTATGATATTTTAGATCTAAGATCTATTAGATCTAATTTCTATAATCTGATATTAAATCTAAAATTAAATCTAAAATCATGAGGAATAGAAAAATACCTCTAGGATAACTAGATTACCCTGTAGATGATCGCAGCAATGCCCGGGGTTCTAAAATAGCCATGCAGTTGTCTGACCTCTACCGGTATCCACTCAAGTAGGATTTGGATCGCCTTCTCCTTATAAATCTTTGCTCCAAAAATCAGATTTGGATCAGATCCAAAAGATCTTCAAAAGATCTTCTGAAGCTGGAGCAGCAGCTTCTCGATAAATCTCTGCAGCCTTCTAATTAGGAAGCCACCACGCCTTGGATAAGCACCAGATGGATGCCCAACCTCTTGGACGTGAAGAGGGGAGGGAGAGGAGCAGAGGGGGCATGGAGAAGTTGAGAGGATTTAGGCTTTTGCTGGTTATTGTGTAGAGACTCTCAACCCTAGGCACAGACAGGGTTTAAATAAACCATGCTGTGCCATGCAGTGCCACATCATTCGATCAATCAAAAAATTCTAATTAATTCTGAAAAAAATTTGATTGGTGGAGTGATGTCATCTGATCATATCAGATAAGAATCTCCACAATCTCTCCTACTGTTGGTGCCAACATTGGATAAGCACAGTGAGATTGGCGCCCCACAGTCCAAGTTGATCAAGGGATCAGAGTCCTCATCTCATAGGACTCTATCCTTATCCACTTGGGGCGTACGCCCAATCTAAATATTGAAGGAAAAAATACTTTTTTTTTTGTAGGATCTTTCAGATTTCATCAAATCTGGGATGGAATAATTTTAAAAAAAATTTATCCTATATTTATTTTAGATCTAAATCTCTAGATCTAATTTTATTATCTAATATTAATTCTAAAATAAATCTAAAACATGAGGAAACATAAAATATCTCAAGGGTAATCTGATTACCCTATAGATGATCGCAGCAAGCCTGAGGTTCTGATTTAGCCATGCAATCGTCTGGCCTCTATCAGTATCCACTCAAGTAGGATCTGGATCATCTTCTCCTCACAAATCTCTACTCTAAAAATTAGATCTCAATCTGATTTTAAAATACTTCAAAACTCTTTCTGAAGTTAGAGCAGCAGCCTGTCGAAGAAGTCCTGCATCCTTCCAGTTCAAGACGTCACCACGCCTTGATCCTTCACCAGATGGACATCCAACTCCTTGGATGTGAAGAGGGAAGAGAGAACACCAGGGACGATATGGAGAAGAGGAGGGGTGGCTGGCTTTTGCTAGGTAGGGAGCAGAATCTCTAAACCTTAGGCACAGACAGGGTTTATATAGACCCTGCTGCGCTGCGCAGTGCCACATCATTCGACCAATCAAAAAAATTTAATAAATCTAAAAAAATTTTGATTGGTAGAGTGATATCATTTGATCACATCAGATAAGAACCCCCACTCTCTCTTTTATGTTGGCACAATCGTCGGATAAGCACAAGGGAGGTGGCACCTAAGAGTCCATGTTGATCAAGACTCTCCATCCTTATCCACTTGGGGTGCCCACTTAATCCAATTGGGCTCACGCCATAATCTGATTATGATGCCCAATTTAATATGGATTTGGCATGTGGACACTCCACAAAAATCTTCCAATGAGCTCTTGTCAAGTGGCCTTCAGTTTAAGACCCATATGTCAACATTTGACAGATGTCCTAAAATGAAAATGGCAGGTGATAGGAATTAGCAGGTGTTGTTTTAAATTCATCTCATGAATTAAGACAAGACTTTTTTGAGCTAGACAAGCTTCATTTAGACTGAGAGAAACCTTCTCAAGATTCTCTGGGTGAGTCAAATCACATTTGGCTCAGTCGAGATAGAAAAGATTATACGAGGAGAAAGTTAGGCTCAATCGAGTGCTAGCACGATTTTCTTGAACCTAATTGGATCTAATCCAAATCAATTGGACTAGCCCAATTGATGACATCCAGATCCTAACTCTTGTTAGTGTGACCCAGTTAGGTTCAATTCTGTATGGTAATGAGATATGTCATGATCTCATCATCGACATCATCGAAACTCCTTTTGATGGATCAGAACTCTTCTGACTCAGACAATTAGAATGATCGATCATCAAGATCATTCTAATTGCTCTCAAAATTCATCAGTGATATCTAGCAGTATATGGTGGCAACCCATCAGAACTGAAGATGAACCTCTCGGTGCAGCTACCTGTGTGATTGAGTTTCTCTATCATGAGTCCCGACTGAATTAGGGTTAAGGTGAACTCGTCAAACCCAATATCAGTCATATGAGTTAATCGATCGATCCAAGTCCGATGTGAAACCCCAATGAAAAACTTTTTTCCATTATTTCACTTTGCCATGGCCATGGGCTTAAGGACTCGATCTTTCAATCATCATAGGACTACTCCTTTCATCTACCGAGGTTGATAGATCCCATCTTGGTGCGATCTAGTTCCTACAATGAATATGCTACAGCCAACATACACCTCAGGGTTCTAAATGGCTAGGAGACCGAGTTATGGTGTAGTCAAGCTATAACACATTCAAGGTGAACTGTCGATGCACCTCAGGTTAAAGAACTAGATACACAACTGCAGCATCGAGCTAGTCATTGACGAGAAGGTAGACTTCCTTATCACTGCTCGAGATGGTCATGCTCAATACTCTCGTTCTCAACAAATACTTGTACTCTCACTTCGGTGTCTCCACACCGTAGACTCAAGACACATCTATCCTAAGGAAGCGATCATACACCAATCTTTCGAATCGATCACCATTCTCGTGATGATCCTATGGTTAGGAGCTGTTTATGAGTTAGTTATGTAAATTCATGCCTTAAATTTTCAACTCTTGAAAATATGAATTGACATTCCTACTAATTCAAAGGATGCATCACAGACACAATGTACACAATGTGATAGAAGAATAACCCATTTATTAATTTATAGTCAAAATTATAAATTTATCCTTAGATTTGTACAGGAATGTGTCAGCCAATCTGGTATCTAGGGCACACATCTAACAAACTCCCACTTGACCTAATGCCAATTGGCTACATATCTAAGTCCCATCTTCTCAAGGTGGGCTTCGATCTTTTGCTGGCCTAATGGCTTTTTCAGTGGATCTGCCACATTATCTGTGGAGTCGACTCTCTTAACCTCGACATAACCTTTTTCGAGGTAATCACGGATCAGATGGAATTGCTGCTCGATGTGCTTAGATTTCTGGTGAGATCTTGACTCCTTAGCTAGGGCTATGGCACCATTATTATCGCAGTAAAGAGGGATGGCATCCGATGACATCACTCCAATCTCCACGGCAAACTTTTTATACCAGAATGCCTCCTTCACAGCTTCTGATGCAGCAATATACTCTGCCTCCATGGTGGAATCAGTAATCACCGTCTGCTTGAGACTCTTCCAGCTAACTGCTCCATCATTGTAAATGTACAAACTTCCAGATGTCGACTTTCGATCATCTATATCAGACATAAAGTCTGAGTCTGCATATCCCTGAATCTGGAGTTCTCCATTCCCAAAGACTAGAAACATATCCTTAGTCCTTCTCAAGTACTTAAGGATACATTTCACAGAAGTCCAGTGCTCTTCGCTTGGATTCGACTGATATCTGCTTGTGACACTCACAGCATGAGCTATATCAGGTCGTGTACATAGCATGGCATACTTAAGGCTTCCTATTACAGAAGCATAAGGGATCTTGCTCATGCATTCAATCTCCTCAGGTGTGCTAGGGCACATCTTCTTGGAGAGATGAATGCCAGGTCTAAAAGGTATTAAACCTCTTTTGAAGTTTTTCATGCTAAACTTTTTTAGCACCTCCTCTATGTACATCTTTTGTGAAAGTCCCAGCATCCTATTTGGTCTATCTCTATAGACCTTAATACCCAGTATAAAGGATGCCTCTCCTAGATCTTTCATAGAGAACTCCTTAGACTACCATACTTTGACTGAGGTCAACATGGGAATGTCATTCCCAATTAGGAGGATATCATCTACGTACAATACAAGGAAGACAACTGCGCTCCCACTGACCCTTTTGAACACACATGGTTCCTCCTCATTCTTAATGAAATCAAACATTTTGATCACATCATTGAAACGAGTATTCCAGCTCCGAGATACTTACTTAAGTCCATAAATAGATCTTTGCAGCTTGCAGACCGTGTGATCATCATCACTGGATGTGAAACCAAGCGACTGTTCCATGTAGATATCTTTCTCAAGATGTCCATTTAAGAATGCCATTTTCGTATCCATCTGCCATATTTCATAATCGAAATAGGCTGCAACAGCAAGCAATGTGTGGATGGATTTTAGCATGACTACGGGCGAGAAGGTATCCTGATAGTTAATGCCTTCGCGTTGACTATAACCTTTCGCTACGAGCCTAGTCTTGAATATCTCTACATTCCCATCTACACCTATCTTTCTCTTGAAGATCCATTTACACCCAATAAGTATAATACCTTCAGGTGGATCTACCAAGGTCCAGACTTGGTTTGAGTGTATTGAGTCAATTTCTGATCTCATTGCCTCTAACCATTTCTTTGAGTCGATATTTGATATCGCCTCGTCATAGGTCTTGGGATCATCACCATGAGCCCCATTTTTCGTGAGGAATATTTTTTTTATATCCTCTTGTATAGTACCTAAGTACCTTTTAGGAGGACGAGAAACCCTAGTCGATCTACGAGGTGGAAGAGGTTGTGTTAGGACTGGTTCTGATTAATTTGGTTCCTCAGATTCTTTAACTCGTTGCTCTTGGAAGACATTCTCCTTGAACTTAATTATTCTTTCAATGCCACCATCTTGAATAAACTATTTTTCAAGAAAAATAGTATTTCGACTCACAATCACATTATAGTCATCCGGAATATAGAAATAGTATCCTAATGACTCTTTAGGATATCCTATGAATCGAGCTCTAAAAGATCTGAACTCTAACTTGTCTGCTTGCTATCTCTTGACATAAGCCAGACAACCCCAAATTCTGAGATGATTCAGACTTGACTTTTTATCATGCCATATCTCATATGGTGTGGTAGGAACGGTTTTAGATAGAATCCTATTCAATACATATATTGCTGTCATGAGACAATGTCCCCAAAGAAACTCAGGGAGATCCATGAAGCTCATCATGGAACGGACCATATGTAATAGGATCCGATTTCTCCGTTCTAAAACCTCATTGAGTTGTGGCATTCCAAGTGGAGTCCATTGAGAGACTATGCCATTATCCTTAAGATAGTCTAGGAACTTCCGACTAAGGTATTCACCTCCTCGATCTGATCAAAGAATCTTAATGAGTTTTTATGTTTGTTTTTCTACTTCATGTTTGAATTCTTTGAACTTTTCAAAGGCTTCAGACTTGTGTTTCATTAGAAATATCTATCCGTACCTAGACATATCATCGGTAAAGTTAATGAAGTAGACATAGTTGCCTCTAGCCGGCACATCAAATGGGCCACACATATCTGTATGTACTAGGGCAAGTAGGTCTGTGGCCCTTTCCCCATGCCCTACAAAAGGAAGCTTGGTCATTTTGCCTTGAAGGCATGATTCACAAACTGGATATGATTCGAAAGTCAACGGACTCAATATTCTGGATTTCTCCAATTTGTTAATCCTATCTTTCGCTATATGACCTAAACTTAGGTGCCATAGATACCTATCATTTAGACTATCTCTAGGTCTTTTAATTCCTATGGCATTCACATTTTGCTCGATATTAAACACAGATACATCAATATGTAGCTGATAGAGATCGTTAATAAGAAAACCATCTACAACTTTATTATTTTCATAAAATATGTTACAATGGTCCTTATGAAAGCTAATCGCATAGCCTTCTTGTGTTAAACATGAAACATAAATTAAATTCCTGCTTGCTGCAGGCACATAATAACAGTCTCTACGAAATAAATCTAATCCTAACGGTAATCACAGAGGGTAGGTTCTCACGGCCATAGCAGCAACTCTTGCTCTATTTTTGATGCGTAGGATCATCTCCCCATCCCTCAGCCTTTTGCTCTCCTCAAGACCCTGCATAAAAGTGCACAAATGAGCACTAGAACCAGAGTCAAGCACCCAACTGAATGCAGAAGAAACCATAAGATTAGATTCTAAAACGAGCATACCTCCAGGAGGACCATCCTTCTTGTTCTTCAGAGTGACTAGGTATTGAGGACAGTTCCGCTTCCAATGGCCGTCTGATTAGCAGTGAAAATATTTTCTCTTTTCAGCAGCCTTCTTCTTCGGTTCTGTCTTCTTCTTCTTTCCATCTACCTTCTGCTTTTTTGCAGACTTCTTTTTCTTTTCAAAAGACTTTCTCATGGAAGAAGTCTGCTCCACAGTAAGAACTGAGCCTTTTGAATCCTTCATAGAAAGCTCAGTCATAACCAGCATGTTCATTAACTCAGCCAAGGTACACTGCATCTTATGCATATGGAAGTTCATGATGAACTGACCATATGCATCAGACAAGGACTGAAGGATCACATCAATCTAAAAATTCTTGTCTAAGATGATACCGAGCTTCTCAAGCTCCTTAAGGTCCTTAATCATTGTCAAACAATGATCTTGGACTGGCTGCCCATCATGCATTTTAGCCTTAAAAAGTCTTTGACAGACTTGATACTTGGCTGCGTGACTTTGTTCACCAAACAACTCTTGTAGGTGAGCCAACATTTGATGGGTAGTCAAAATATTCTCATATTGGCACTGTAAGTAATCAGACATTGCACTCAATATGTAGTACCTTACTTTGTTATCATCATCCATCCACTTTTTTAGAGACGCTCTCTGTTCAGCAGTTGGACGTGCTGGCATAGCAGGTGGGTCCTGGTCCAAGATATGAGTCAATTTTTTAGAACCCATAACAATTCTATAGTTCCTTAACCAGTCTTTGAAATTGGGTCCAGTCAATCTGTGGGTGTCTAGTATTTTGGTCAGGGGGTTGGACGCAGACATGTTTTCTGTAGAGAGTCAATAGTTTCTAGTTAGATTTTATAATCAGACTTAACCAATTTGTTTAGGAGTTTCATTTTTAAATAAATTAGGCTCCCACTATTTTCTCAGATCCCTACACTTCCTTGGTAAAGATGTGAAAATCTCTATGATCAGTGATTTCTAGTGGGTGGTGCGGTCTCACCGACTGGCTCACCACCTCACCTAACAGTTATTGGTTATGGGTCAACCGATGAGTGGACAACTCTTGTCCAATGATTCTCTAATCATGGTGCATCCTAAACTTGGTCTCTAATTCATGAAGCTCACCATGCCCGAAATATTGATCCAATCCTTAGTTAAGTCAAACCCACCATTTGCATGAACTAGATTTCTGATTGGGTCCCTCACCGTATCCGAAATATTGAGCCCAACCAATCCTCTAATTCATAGCATCCAATGCCTAATGGACATGGTTGCGTCTTTCCGGTGTAACTGAGCCATTGTATCCAGCCGAGAATAATCAACCCCGTGAAGGGCCCACACATCCACAATGGTGGAAGACCTTAGACTTAATATTTTCTTAGAAAGATTTGATTTAGGTCTCATTAAACTTGACTTGACATAGTCATAATAATTATGACTAACCTAGTGGTATGGGGTAGCTCGAATTGTTAGCCACCTCAAATCAGAACTGAGTCGACACATATGGCCAGGTAAGTGAGATCGGTGGGAGGGATATGCTATTAACTCGACAAGAACGTATTCGAGTCAAGTAGCTCCCAATTAAAAACTAGTCGGTCGTATCTGCCCAACTTACCTTAGACACCAAATTGTCGAACCAAAACTAATTGGGTTAGCCTACAATCCAGGCTCTAACCACTGAGCTAAGTTAGATCTTAACTTGACCGAGTCACATCTAAATGTAATTCGACCTTGACCTAGATATAATCCTATTAGGCTGGTCAATTATTAGCTTTCATGATCCCACCTAACGAACTCTTGATTCGATTTGATCAATCGCTAGACCTAATTGAGCTACCCAAGCCTGAACCCAATTTTATAAAAATGACTTCGATCTGAAATTCTCAATTTTAGACCTAATTTAATTTTATAAGCTTAATTTATTAATTAAGTCTTGGATTCATAAATAAAATATGTAAAATAAATCCTAGGGTTTCAGGATCTAGAGTTTTACAGAAAAGTAAGTTTTGATTTCTGATTAAGGATGAACGCGCAGCACCCCTACACGTCATAAGAATGCTCCATTGAATGGAAGGAGAGGACCTTTAAATCTTACTTTGTTCTTATGACCAGACGGCTATGAGGAACATCTTAATCTGAAATATAAATTTAACTACAAAACTAGTTAGATCTAAATTTACATATCACATATACAATTTAAGATCTAACTATTACATGCTTTGCATATATCTCATGTATCAAAAATTAATCTAATTAATATGCTTTTAGATTTAATACATCACATGTAATATCTAAAAATTTAAATTTAAATTGAACTATTCAACATAAAATTTATTCTAGACAGTTACTAGAATTATTCTATAACTAGTCTAGGCATGCAACAGATCAATCTTATGTATTATCCAAATTTTTATTTTTTATTTTTGATCTGAATATATAATATTTATATCATCAAAATTAGAGAATAAATTAGATCTAAATTATATTTTAATCTCATTAAAATATAAACTTACAAGACTATTCATAGATCAAACTATTCCTAGTCTAGTCATGCATCTCATGCATGTTAGATCTTCTCAGATTTAATTTTAAATATTTTGATTTCAGATCCTATCATATCTGATATGACATCTAAAATTTTTTAATATCAAATTAATTAAAATTAAAATTAGATCTAAATTAGATCTAAAACTGAGCCATCAATCTGGCTCTGATACCAGTTGAAGGAAAAAATACCTTTTTTCTTGTAGGATCTTCCAGATTTCATCAAATCTGGAGCAGAATAATTTTAAAAAAATTTTATCCTATATTTATTTTAGATCTAAATCTTTAGATCTAATTTTATTATCTGATATTAATTATAAAATAAATCTAAAACATGAGGAAACATGAAATACCTCAAGGGTAATCTGATTACCCTGTAGATGATCGCAACAAGCCTGAGGTTCTGATTTAGCCACGCAATTGTCTAGCCTCTACCAATATCCATTCAGGTAGGATCTAGATTATCTTCTTCTCACAAATCTCTACTCCAAAAATCAGATCTCAATCTGATTTTAAAATACTTCAAAACTCTTTCTGAAGTTGGAGCAGCAGCCTGTCGAAGAAGTCCTGCAGCCTTCCAGTTCAAGACATCACCACACCTTGATCCTTCACCAGATGGATGTCCAACTCCTTGGACATGAAGAGGGGAGAGAGAATGTTAGGGAGGATGTGAAGAAGAGGAGGGGTGGCTGGCTTTTGCTGGGTAGGAAGCAGAATCTCTAAACCCTAGGCGCAGATAGGGTTTATATAGACCCTGCTGCGCTGCGCAATGCCACATCATTTGACCAATCAAAAAATTTTAATAAATCCAAAAAAAATTTGATTGGTGGAGTGATATCATCTAATCACAACAGATAAGAACCTCCACTCTCTCTCCTATGTTGGCACCATCTTTGGATAAGCACAAGGGAGGTGGCACCCAAGAGTCCATGTTGATCAAGACTCTCCATCCTTATCCACTTGGGGTGCCCAATTAATCCAATTGGGCTCACTCCATAATCTGATTATGGCATCCAATTTAATATGGATTTGACATATGGACACTCCATAAAAATCCTCCAATGAGCTCTTGCCAAGTGGCCTTCAGTTTAAGACCCATATGTCAACATTTGACAGATGTTCTAAAATGAAAATGACAGGTGACAGGAATTAGCAGGTGTTGTCTTAAATTCATCTCATGAATTAAGACAAGGCTTTTCTGAGCTAGACAAGCTTCATTTAGATTGAGAAAAATCTTCTCATGATTCTCTGAATGAGTCAAATCACATTTAGCTCAGTCGATATAGAGAAGATTACACGAGGAGAAAGTTAGGCTCAATTAAGTGCTAGCACGATTTCCTTAAACCTAATTGGATCTAATCCAAATCAATTAGGCTAGCCCAATTGATGACATCCAGATCCTAACCTTGTTAGTGTGACCAAGTTAGGTTCAATTCTATATGGTAATGAGGCATGTCATGATCTCATCATCGACATCATCGAAACTCCTTTCGATGGATCAGAACTCTTCTGATTCAGACAATTAGAATGATCGATCATCAAGATCATTCTAATTGCTCTCAAAATCCACCAGTGACACCTAGCAGTATAAGGTGGCAACCTATCAGAACTAAAGATGAACCTTTTGGTGCAACTACCTGTGTGATTGAGTTCCTCTATCATGAGTCCCGACTGAATTAGGGTTAAGGTGAACTCGTCAAACCCAACATCAGTCATATGAGTTAATCGATCGATCCAAGTCCGATGTGAAACCCCAATGAAAAATTCTTTTCCATTATTTCACTCTGTCATGGCCATGGGCTTAAGGACTCGACCTTTTGATCATCATAGGACTACTCCTCTCATCTACCGAGGTTGATAGATCCCATCTTGGTGCGACCTAGTTCCTATAATGAATATGCTACAGCCAACATACACCTCAGGGTTTCGAATGGCTAGGAGATCGAGTTGTGGTGTAGTTAAACTATAACACACTCAAGGTGAACTGTCGATGCACCTCAGGTCAAAGAACTAGACACACAACTGCAGCATCGAGCTAGTCATTGACGAGAAGGTAGACTTCCTTATGACTGCTCGAGATGGTCATGCTCAGTACTCTCGTTCTCAACAAATACCTATACTCTCACTTCAGTATCTCCATACCATAGACTCAAGATACATCTACCCTAAGAAAGCGATCGTACACCAACCTTCCGAATCGATCACCATCCTCGTGATGATCCTATGGTCAGGAGCTGTTTATGAGTTAGTTATGTAAATTCATACCTTAAATTTTCAACTTTTG
Organism: Elaeis guineensis; assembly: GCF_000442705.2. Taxonomy (NCBI): domain Eukaryota; kingdom Viridiplantae; phylum Streptophyta; class Magnoliopsida; order Arecales; family Arecaceae; genus Elaeis; species Elaeis guineensis. The sequence goes on along the minus strand of NC_025998.2, from coordinate 97,142,939 downwards.
AAAATATGAATTGACATTCCTACTAACTCAAAAGATGTATCACAGACACAATGTACACAATGTGATAGAAGAATAACCCATTTATTGATTTATAGTCAAAATTATATATTTGCCCTTAGATTTGTACAGGATTGTGTCAGCCAATCTGGCATCTAGGGCACACATCTAACAAATATGGCACCCACTTTGAGGCCCAATTTAGCAGGTGGACACTCCATAAAAAATCTCCAATGACCTCTTGCCAAGTGGCCTTCAGTCCAAGGTCTATGGGTCAACATTTGATCAATATCCTAAAACGGAAATGGCAGGTGACAGGAATTAACAGGTGTTATCTTAAATTCATCTCATGAATTAAGACAAGTCCTTTTTTAGATGGACTGGCTTCAGTCAGACTGAGAGAAACCTTCTCAAGGTTCTCTGGGTGAGCCAAATCACATTTGGCTCAGTCGAGATAGAAAAGATTACATGAGGAGAAAGTTAGGCTCAATCATGTGCTAGCACGATTTTCTTGAACCTAATTAGATCTAATCCAAATCAATCGAACTGGACTAGCTTAATTGATGACATCCAGACCCTAACTCTTGTTTGTGTGACCCAGTTAGGTTCATTTCTATATGGTAATGAGATATGTCGTGATCTCATCATCGACATCATCGAAACTCCTTTCGATGGATCAGAACTCTTCTGATTCAGACAATTAGAATGATCGATCATCAAGATCATTCTAATTGCTTCCAAAATCCACTAGTGATATCTAGCAGTATTTGATAGCAACCCACCAAAAATGAAGACAAACCTCTCGATGCAGCTACCTGTGTGATTGAGTTCTTCTACCATGAGTCCCGACTGAATTAGGGTTAAGGTGAACTCATCAAACCCAACATCAGTCATATGAATCAACCAATCGATTCGAGTCTGATGTGAAACCTCAATGAAAAATTCTTTTCCATTATTTCACTCTGCCATGGCCATGGGCTTAAGGACTCAATTTTTCGATCATCATAGGACTACTCCTCTCATCTACCAAGGTTGATAGATCCCATCTTGGTGCAATCTGGCTCCTACAATGAATATGCTACAGCAAACATACACCTCAGGGTTTCAAATGGCTAGGAGATCAAGTTATGGTGTAGTCAAACTATAACACACTCAAGATAAACTGTCGATGTACCTCAGGTCAAAGAACTAGACACACAGCTGCAGCATCGAGCTAGTCATCGACGAGAAGATAGACTTCCTTATGACTGCTCGAGGTGGTCATGCTCAGTACTCTCATTCTCAATGAATATCTGTACTCTCATTCTGATGTCTCCACACTATAGACTCAAGATACATCTATCTTAAGAAAGTGATCGCACACCAATCTTTCGGATCGATCACCATCCTCGTGATGATCCTATGGTCAGGAGCTGTTTATGAGTTAGTTATGTAAATTCATGCCTTAAATTTTTAACTCTTGAAAATATGAATTAACATTCCTACTAACTCAAAAGATGTATCACAGACATAATGTACACAATGTGTGTTGAGAAATATGCCCTAAAAAGCCAATCGTCAAGCTGTTGACGGTTGAGCAACCAAGTATTGTAATTGATTTGTTAATAAATAAAATATATTTGGTATCTTCATCATAAACTTTTGTTGCTCCTAGATTGATTTTGATGATTACAAAGCAGATTGAAGGGATACAAATAATTTTAAAATGAAAAAGTCCTTATGCTCTTCAAGGGCAAAATCGTAATTTCACTAAAATCCTGATTTGATAGTACTATTTGGTAGAACAAATGATTTGAAATCTATTGGTGAAAATTTCATTGTGTTTGGACTTATATTTTTGAAGTTATGAAGGTTTGAAGTGCATGAGTCGACTCATGAGTCAACTCATGGCACTGTGAGCTGATTGGCACGCAAAAATTCTCCTTGGCATGCTAGTTTTCTGGCTTGGCATGACCTGTGAGTCGACTCATGAGTCGACCCACAAGGCATGAGTCGACTCATGAGTCGACCCCTGCTAATTTGAGCCAAGAATTTCCAGAAACGCATTCTCTGGTTTTTGCAACAGAGGTCGACTCATGAGTCGACCCCTGAGGCATTAGTCGACTCATGAGTCGACCCCTGCGATGGGAAATGTTAGCAACGGCTATTTTTTTGCCCATTTTAATTACCATTTATGCTTCCTAAAAATCCTCTAATGACTCTTTATCTACCTAAATTATTTTCTCTTGCTTCTAATGCTACAAAATGCTTTAAATGGTGAAAGAAATTGCAGATTAAATAGCGGATCAAACGTGAAATCAAAAGAGACGAGGAGCAGAGAAAGAAAGAGAAGAATAGAAGAAAAGATCCGAAATTTGCAAGAAAAAGCCTGAGATCAACGAAAAATCCAAAAAGAAAAAGAGAGAGGATCCACAAAATACCAGAGAGATTGTGAAAGAGAAAAGCAAGATCTTTCAAGGAGAGAATTCTTCACGCCTATTATTTCAATCTTGATCTAGAGATCGTTCAAAGCTTTCAAGAGATCTTCAATCAACAATCAACCTCTTCTCAAGCATTCAAGCGTTCATCCACTTTGAGAAATTCTAAAAAAGGGGTTCTTCATTTGAGTAAAGCTTTTATTGTTATATTCGCTCATTTAAAGGAGCTGTTATTGTATTAATTTGTGCTCTAAATTTTTTAACTCTTTGTGAGTTTTTGTTCTTATTTTTGGAGGATTTTCAAAACAAGGAAAGGTTGATCCGAACCTGAAATCGGAGTGTTTTGGGTTTACTTGTACCCGAAAAATAAGTGTTCTAGCTTGGGATAGCTAGTGTCGGAGTTTCTGACATTTTGTATTCGGGTTGAATACAAGGGATAGTGGATTGAAATTCCCAAGTGGGATCTTGGGGAGTGGATGTAGGTGCAAGGTTAGCACCGAACCACTATAAATCCTTGTGTTTGTGGTGTGCTTTATCTCTTCACTTTATTTCTTTATTATATTCTTGCATTCCTGCTTTAGGTAATTAATATTGAATTAAAGTCTTTGTTTTGATCTTCATAAGTAATCTGTTGGGCTTAAATTTTTTTTTGAAACCCAATTCACCCCCCCCTCTTGGGTTGCATAGCTGGGCAACAAGTGGTATCAGAGCCGGTGCTCTAGCCCTTCTTTGATCTAACAATCAAAGAGCCAAAGATCTATGGCAACCCATGTTGGAACTTCTCTAGCCGAGGGGCAATCAACAAACCGACCTCCACTTTTCAATGGGTCTAATTACACCTATTGGAAAGCTCGGATGAAGATTTTCATACAAGTACTCGACTATGATATGTGGAGTATCATAGTGAATGGTCCTCACACACCCACCAAGATTATAGATGGTGAGGAGTCAACCAAACCCGAGAAAGAATGGGATGAGGTTGACAAGAAATTGGCACAATTAAATGCCAAAGCCATGAATGTTCTTTATTGTGCACTAGATGCAAGTGATTTTAATCGTATTTCTACTTGTGCATCTGCTAAAGAAATATGGAATAGGTTAGAAGTCACCCATGAGGGAACAAATCAAGTAAAAGAGTCTAAAATAAACATGCTTGTACATAAATATGAATTGTTCAAAATAGAGCATGATGAGTCCATAACTGCTATGTTTACTCATTTTACTGATATAATCAATGGTTTAAAGAGTCTTGGCAAATCTTATACTAACAGTGAACTTGTAAGAAAGATTCTCAAGTCACTGCCAAGAACTTGGGAAGCCAAGGTGACTGCCATCCAAGAAGCAAAGGACTTGAACACTCTACCTCTAGAAGAGCTTCTTGGATCCTTGATGACTCATGAACTTAGCATGAAGCAACATCAAGAGGATGAAGTCAAAAAGAAAAGAATCGTTGCCCTCAAATCCATAACTTTGCCTGATTATGAAACGGATGACTCTGAAGATGAAGATCAGGATGAAGAGATGGCTCTCATCACCCGAAAATTTAAGAAATTTCTAAGAAAAAGGAAACAGGGGATGAGAAAGAAATTCACAAAAGGAGAACAAAGCAAAGAAAAAGAGAAAGATCAACCCCCTATATGCTACGAGTGCAAGAAGCCAGGACATTTCAGATCCGAATGTCCACAATTGAAGAAAGGTCCAAAGAAGTTCAAAAAGAAGGCAATGATGGCGACCTGGAGTGCGAGTGATGACTCAAGCTCCGACGAGGAAACCTCAACAGAACAAGCCAATCTGTGCCTGATGGCACATGAAAATGAGGTAACTTCTGAATCCACTAGTGAATTTACTTTTGAAGAATTGCATGAAGCATTCTATGATTCAATTGATGAATTAAAGAAACTAGGGAAGAAAAACAAAGAGCTGAAATTGGAAAATCAGTCCTTAGTGAAACAAGCTGAAAATCTTTCAATTGAAAAATTCACCTTGATTCAAGAAAATCAAAACTTAAAGGATGAAATGAACAAGCTGAAATCTATAGTAGATAAGTTCACCTTAAGTTCAAACAAACTAAATATGATCCTTGAAAATCAGAAAGCTATATATGATAAGGCTGGACTTGGTTATAAACCCCTGAAGAAACAAAAATTTTTGAAGGATATTTATTCAAGTAACAAGTCTACAAATATTACTTGTTTTAAATGTGGAAGAATAGGACATAAATCATACACATGTCTTATTAACAAACATGCAAACACAAAGAAAATATGGGTTCCAAAAGGAACCATTCTGACTAACCTGAAAGGACCCAAGAAAGCTTGGGTACCTAAGACAGAAACGTGACCTTTGCTTGCAGGTGTGTCTAGCATCCCAAGAAGGAAACAGGAAATGGTATCTTGACAGCAGATGCTCGAGACACATGACTGGTGATGAATCACAATTCATCATGCTTGATGCTAAGGATGGAGGGATGGTCACCTTTGGAGATAATAGCAAAGGAAAAATCATCGGGATAGGTAACATTGGTATCACTCCCTCCAAATACATTGAGAATGTTTTATTAGTTAAAGGTTTAAAGCATAACTTACTTAGCATTAGTCAATTCTGTGATAAAGGATATAAAGTAAGCTTTGAATCATCTGTTTGCATTGTGACGAGTCCTATTAACGATGGCATTAAATTTATAGGACATAGGCATGGCAATGTTTATATGGTAGACTTGAATGATTTAACTAAATTAGACATGCAATGCCTAGTTTCCTTAAGTGCTAAAATAAATGAGACTAGTTGGCTGTGGCATCGTAGACTTGCACACATTAGCATGCATTCTCTCTCAAAATTAATTAAAAAGGATTTAGTTCTCGGTTTGCCAAAACTGAATTTTGAAAAGGATAGAATTTGTGATGCATGCCAATTAGGTAAACAAACTAGAGTATCATTTAAATCCAAAAACACTGTTTCAACTTCTAGACCTTTAGAGCTCTTACATATGGATTTATTTGGACCAACAAGAACCACCAGTCTAGGAGGAAAATGATATGGCTTTGTAATTATAGATGATTATTCTCGTTTTACTTGGGTTTTCTTTTTAGCTCACAAAAATGAAACTTTTCAAATTTTCACAAAATTTCATCGAAAAGTCATTAATGAAAAAGGGTTTTCAATTCAAAATATTAGAAGTGATCATGGAACAGAATTTGAAAATCATGACTTTGAAAATTTTTGTGATGAAAATGGAATTGGCCATAACTTCTCTGCTCCTAGGACACCCCAACAGAATGGGGTAGTAGAAAGGAAAAACAGAACCTTAGAAGAAATGGCCCGTACCATGCTTTGTGAAAGCAACCTTCCAAGATATTTTTGGGCGGAAGCAATTAACACAGCATGTTACATTTTAAATCCTGCTTTAGTTAGACAATTTTTAAAGAAAACCCCCTATGAACTTTGGAAAGGAAGAAAACCAAATATTGCATATTTTCATGTTTTTGGTTGTCGATGTTTTGTATTAAATAATGGCAAAGAAAAACTTGGTAAATTTGATGCAAAATCAGATGAAGCAATCTTTCTAGGTTACTCCTCCACTAGTAAAGCATTTAGAGTGTTCAACAAAAGAACTTTAGTAGTTGAGGAGTCCATACATGTTGTCTTTGATGAATCTAACGATCTTCCTTCAAGGAAGAATGAGGGTGTTGATGATGCAGATCCACTAATAGAAGGTATGAAGGAGATCACTCTGAAAGACTCAGCAACTCCAGAAGACAAGGATCAAGAAGTCAAACAAAATGAGAAAGGTGAAGAAATTCAAGAACAACCTCAAGGTACAAATGACTTACCCAAGGAATGGAGGTATGTTCACAACCACCCTAAGGAGTTAATAATTGGTGATCCTATGCATGGGGTAAAAACCCGTTCTTCACTTAGAGATGTACTTAATCATTGTGCATTTGTATCTCAACTTGAACCTAAAATTTTTGAAGAAGCTGAGAATGATCATAACTAGATTAATGCTATGCAAGAAGAACTTAATCAATTTGAAAGAAATAATGTTTGGACCTTAGTGAAAAGACCTAAAGATTATTCAACAATTGGTACAAAATGGGTCTTTAGAAACAAATTAGATGAGCATGGAAATGTAATTAGAAATAAAGCAAGACTGGTTGCTAAGGGATATAATCAAGAAGAAGGAATTGATTTTGATGAAACCTTTGCACCTGTTGCTAGATTAGAAGCCATTAGACTTCTACTTGCTTATGCTTGCTTTATGAAATTCAAACTATTTCAAATGGATGTTAAAAGTGTATTTTTAAATGGATATATTTCTGAAGAAGTATATGTAGAACAACCCCCTGGATTTGAAAATCATGCTTTTCCCAATCATGTCTTTAGATTAAATAAAGCTTTATATGGTCTAAAACAAGCACCTAGAGCATGGTATGAAAGGCTAAGCAAATTTCTACTAAATAATGGTTTCTCAAGAGGCAATGTAGATACAACCCTATTTATTAAAAGAAACCAAAATGATATGCTAATTATACAAATTTATGTTGATGACATAATTTTTGGGTCTACTAATGAATCCCTTTGTCAAGACTTTGCTAAGCTTATGTAGGGAGAGTTCGAGATGAGCATGATGGGAGAACTCACCTTCTTCCTCGGACTCCAAATCAAACAATCAAAAGAGAGAATCTCCATCACCCAAAGCAAGTACACCAAGGAACTACTCAAAAGATTTGGAATGGAGAACTGCAAACCAATTGGCACACCAATGAGTCCCTCAAGTAAGCTTGACAAGGATGATGAAGGTAAAAGCGTAGACTTAAAATACTACAGAGGTATAATTGGCTCATTATTGTATTTAACTGCAAGTAGGCCTGATATCATGTTTAGTGTTTGCTTATGTGCAAGATATCAATCTAATCCTAAGGAATCTCATTTGAATGCTGTTAAAAGAATCCTTAGATACTTAAATGGTACACAAACTATAGGGTTATGGTACTCTAAGGACTCACACATTAATTTGTTAGGATATTCTGATGCTGATTTTGCTGGATGTAAATTAGATAGAAAAAGCACAAGTGGAACTTGCCAATTTCTTGGAGTAAACCTAATCTCATGGTTTAGCAAGAAACAAAATTTGGTGGCACTGTCTACCGCTGAGGCCGAATACATTGCAGCCGGAAGTTGTTGTGCTCAAATCTTGTGGATTAAGCAACAACTCGAAGATTTTGGAATCAAACTTAATGAAACACCAATAAAATGTGATAATACAAGTGCCATAAATCTATCTAAAAATCTAATTCAACACTCAAGATCTAAACATATTGAAATAAGACATCATTTCATAAGAGAACATGTTCAAAACAAAAATATAATTCTTGAATATGTTTGTACTGAAAATCAATTAGTCGATATCTTTACAAAGGCCCTTAGTGAGGATAGATTCTGTGAAATTAGGAGAAATCTAGGAATTCTAGATCCATTTATCTGAAATTTCTCAATTTCCAAAGAATAGATGTCAAAAACTCTTAGAGCTCAATTTTCAACATCTATCCTGGTCCCAAAAGCTCAGATTTATCACTCTAAAAACTTATCAATGAGCAAAATTCCTTCTCCCAAAATTTTTATTTTTTTTGGAATTTATTTGTATTTTTCCTGAATTTCTGAACTTCATGAGTCGACCCCCATGAGTCGACTCAATGGCAAACTTGTAAATCCCACAAACTTCCCACGGGCTCATTGTTTTTAAACGGGAACCCTGTTTGTGAGACGACTCATCTTCTCATCGTCTTCCTTCCGAAAGCCGTTCTTTCCAACTCTTTTTTGCTCCAAATCCAAGAATTTATCTCGAGGCAATTCTCCCTCCTACTCTCCACCAAAAATCGCCTCCTTGGAAAAGAGATTTCTCGTGCTTTCTCGCTTTGCTTGGCGCGGTTTGAACGTGCCCTAGCACTTCACCGAACTTCCAAAATCCACTTCTTTTCTCCACTAAAATTCCTCTTTACTCTCTTGTGATCCCTCCTCCTCTCAATTCAAGTCTTCTTGTCTGCTACTTTATTGGATATGGCTCCAAAGATGAAACTTCCCCAAAGAAGGAAATCAATCCATGAGCCTGAGGAGATTGTCCGAAAGAAAAGGCATGCTCAGTCTTCCAGTGTTCCCAATCCAGTTTCAGTACCTGCTCAAGGTCTCTCTCAATCCTCCATAAGCCCCAGTGTAAATCCTCTTTCTGATAGAAAAGTAGAAACCGGAAAAAATATAGATTTTCGGTTCTTTGAGAAAGAAGGCTTTACTTTTGCTACCAAGATCAAAAATCAAGGATGGGAACTTTATTGCACTCTTAAGGAAGTCACCTATGTTGATCTAGTTAGAGAGTTCTACCAGAACCTAAATTATGGAAACGGATCAGTGACTTCAACAGTCAAGGGGATTGACATATGCTTGGATTCTAGGATATTGGGAGAAATACTTCAGTTGCCTAGTGAAGGATATTTATATATGGAACTCCCAATTAAAGAAGAAGGGATCAGAATTATCTTAGGAGAAGCTTTTTCAGAAAATTTAAACAAATTGGAAGCAAAGCTATTATCCATTGAGATGAGGGTCCTGCATCAGATTGTAACAAAACTCTTCTTTCCTAGGAGTGGTAGGCATGATCTACTATCTGGCAGAGATGTATGTGTCATGTTTCATGTCATCACTCAGACCCCCCTAAACCTCCCCGCACTTATGATAGAGGCCATGAGAGAAACTTTGAACAGATCCAAGGCACACTTGCCTTATGGTATGGCTCTTACTAGAGTATTCAGGAGGTTTGGAGTTAGCTGTGAGGGGGAGACACCTACCAAGCTCTCACATGTGGACACTTTCAACCGACACAGCCTGCACCGAATGGGAATTACAAAGACTGTTGGTGGTTGGATCAAGGGCTCTGAAGAAAGAGCTGAGGAGAGAGCTGAGGAAAGAGCTGAAGACAGAACTGAAGGCAGAGTAGAAGAAGAAGGTCCATCTTCTCCTGTACATGATTTCAGGGCAGCTTCACCAGATACCCAGTTCATTCCTGATACTGAGGCTGGCCCTTCTGAGTTTACTAGGATGCCCACACCAGTGTATCAGCCAGAGAGCAGAGCACCTCATTCAGAGTTCAGACTGGCTGATGATCAGATCGAGCATATTTCACAGCGTGTGGCTTCTTTGCTGTCTAGCCAGTGGAGTAGTACTTCTTTTTCACCTGGAGCTACCTCTTCTGATCAGACCATTACTCCCCATATCTCCACAGTATTTCAGATGATTTCAGATCAGTCCGTCAGGATACAGCAGCTTGAGGACACAGTCTGGAGACTGACTGGCAGAGTTTTTGACTTGCAGGGGCAAGTCCTTGCATTGGCCCATCCCCAGCCACAGGAGTCTACTATTGAGGTCACAGACCTCACTGCAGAGGCTGGTAGACTCAGAGGAGCACTAGAAGGTGGATATGAGCTACTGAGGAAAGAGATCCGAGGATCGAGTGAGCATGCTACCACCCAGTTCACTGCTCTACTTCAATCTATTTCCAGAGCACTGAACGTACTTGATTCTATCAGACTCATGGTATCAGCCCTAGCATCTCAGCATTCTCAGCCACCCAGTTCATCTTGCCCTCCTACTCGTGGCAGAGGCAGACGGGGTAGAGGACGCACTTCTGATCCATCATCTCCTCACCCTATATCTGATGACTCCGATCATTGACTTATCTTGATCTTTACTAGGTCCTAGGAGTTAGTATCTTGTTCTAGGATCTATACCTCGGGGCCATGTATTGACAATTAGCTGGTTGAATTTTATTTTTAAGAACTATGTATTGAAACAATTATGATATCAATGGAATCATCTTTTACCTATATTTTTACCTCTTTGTAATGATCATATTTTGGTTATATATTTTCTTCTTGTTGAAATATTGTCTTCTCCTTGTTGTTGTTTGCTGTTGATAATTGCTATATTAAGGGGGAGCAAACATCTGTGAAAAACTCTATAGAGGAAGAAAATAAAGAAATTAACTATGTTTGATGATGTCAAAAAAGAAAGAGTTAATTATGTTTGATGATGTCAAAAAGGGGGAGAAATTAAACAAAAACAAAAATTGAAATTAGACAAAAAGCAAAACCCTAAATTATGAGAAAAAGGGGGAGAAATTAAACAAAAACAAAGATTGGAAGATTAAAACAAATATTAGAGAGATTAAAACAAATATTGGAGAAATTAAAATAAATATTGGAGAAATTAAAATAAATATTGGAGAAATTAAGCAAATATTGGAGAAATTAAACAAAAACAAGGATTGAAAGATTAAACAAAACTTTGAGAAATTTGGTATCGAAATTTGGTATCAGACAGAACTTAAACAAAAAGTTATCCATCAAAAGCAAAATCATAAGTACAATGCAAATAAGTATTTTTTTTATGCTCTGATATATTTCAAAATTCAAACTTGCTCTGATATATCTTTTGAAATTTTATTCACCTTGATACATCTTAAGAAATTTGTTTTACTCTGATACACCCTACAATTTCTTTTAACTTGCTCTGATACATGATAAATTATAACATTTGATCTGATACAGTGAGAAAGTTTCTCTAGTATATTTTTTTTTTGCTCTGATACAGTGTGAAATTTTCTCTGACATTTGCTCTAATACACTGTGAAATTTTCTCTGATATATTATAAAATTTTCTTGCTCCGATACATTATAAAATCTTTTCTGATATCATTGTAAAAATTATTTTTCTTGCTTTGATACATTGCAAAATTTATTTCTCTTCTCTTGCTCTGATATATCTTGAATTCAAAATGATCTAATACCCTTTTCAAATCTTTAAGAAAATGGACAAACTATTTTTGCATTTATATTACATGCCAAAAGAATCATACTCTTTTCAAGCATATACACCTATAATGGATTCTTTTGAAATTAATGCATTAACATAAATATTTTTATTCAAATATTTTGTCATCATCAAAAAGGGGGAGATTGTTGCTCCTAGATTGATTTTGATGATTACAAAGCAGATTGAAAGGATACAAATAATTTTAAAATGAAAAAGTCCTTATGCTCTTCAAGGGCAAAATTGTAATTTCACTAAAATCCTGATTTGATAGTACCATTTGGTAGAACAAATGATTTGAAATCTATTGATGAAAATTTTATTGTATTTGGACTTATATTTTTGAAGTTATGAAGGTTTGAAGTGCATGAGTCGACTCATGAGTCAACTCATGGCACTGTGAGCTGATTGGCACGCAAAAATTCTCCTTGGCACGCTAGTTTTCTGGCTTGGCACGACCTGTGAGTCGACTCATGAGTCGACCCACAAGGCATGAGTCGACTCATGAGTCGATCCCTGCTAATTTGAGCCAAGAATTTCCAGAAACGCATTCTCTGGTTTTTGCAACAGAGGTCGACTCATGAGTCGACCCCTGAGGCATGAGTCGACTCATGGGTCGACCCCTGCGATGGGAAATGTCAGCAACGGCTATTTTTTTGCCCATTTTAATTGCCATTTATGCTTCCTAAAAATCCTCTAACGGCTCTTTATCTACCTAAATTGTTTTCTCTTGCTTCTAATGCTACAAAATGCTTTAAATGGTGAAAGAAATTGCAGATTAAATAGCGGATCAAATGTGAAATCAAAAGAGACGAGGAGCAGAGAAAGAGAGAGAAGAATAGAAGAAAGGATCTGAAATTTGCAAGAAAAAGCCTGAGATCAACGAAAAATCCAAAAGAAAAAGAGAGAGGATCCACAAAATACCAGAGAGATTGTGAAAGAGAAAAGCAAGATCTTTCAAGGAGAGAATTCTTCACGCCTATTGTTTCAACCTTGATCTAGAGATCGTTCAAAGCTTTCAAGAGATCTTCAATCAACAATCAACCTCTTCTCAAGCATTCAAGCGTTCATCCACTTTGAGAAATTCCGAAAAAGGGGTTCTTCATTTGAGTAAAGCTTTTATTGTTATATTCGCTCATTTAAAGGAGCTGTTATTGCATTAATTTATGCTCTAAATTTTCTAACTCTTTGTGAGTTTTTGTTCTTGTTTTTGGAGGATTTCCAAAACAAGGAAATGTTGATCCGAACCTGAAATCGGAGTGTTTTGGGTTTACTTATACCCGAGAAACAAGTGTTCTAGCTTGGGATAGCTAGTGTCGGAGTTTCCGACGTTTTGTATTCGGGTTGAATACAAGGGATAGTGGATTGAAATTCCCAAGTGGGATCTTGGGGAGTGGATGTAGGTGCAAGGTTAGCACCGAACCACTATAAATCCTTGTGTTTGTGGTGTGCTTTATCTCTTCACTTTATTTCTTTATTATATTCTTGCATTCCTGCTTTAGGTAATTAATATTGAATTAAAGTCTTTGTTTTGATCTTCATAAGTAATCTGTTGGGCTTAAATTTTTTTTTGAAACCCAATTCACCCCCCCCCCTCTTGGGTTGCATAGCTGGGCAACAGCTTTCATCTTCTAATGAACTCCGTTGTTATGATGAAGTCTTTAGGACTATTTAAGTTCGATAAAGAGAGGATTTATCGATTAGTCCTTAAAACTGTTCACGACCAAATGATAAGCTATTAATAAGGACGACAGCTTCTATCGAGCATAGGTCGCTGTAGGCCATATGGGTTGGTTGTCCTCTTAACCAAGGAGTGTGGAGACACTGGTATGGCATACAGGTGAGATGTAAGGGTACATCATCATTGAACGTGACCAACTCCAGAGTATTCTGCTGTCGAGAATGTCTTTGATGGGATATAGGTATAAGTGTCCCTTAGACTTGAGATCGCCTCAGTGACTTGCAAGCAACTCACTGTGCTTTGGTACTGGACTAACTAAATTTCTAATTCAGAGACGGAAGGCTTCTGGGTATAGTCAAGTACTTGCAAAGTCAGAGTGTGATCGAGATGGGATTGACCACTCCAAGAGTTGGAGAAGAATGAGTCACCATATTTTAATTTAGCAAAACCTTGGCCAGGGTAATCCATCAGATGGATTTGATATTTTGAAATACAATGTGGACAACCTGATCAGAGTTGACAGTTGAACTCTGGGGTGTCCTATGATCATTTTGGTCAAGGGGATGAATTATATAAAAACTATATCCGCATGGGTTCTAAGGATGTTATTCTACACATTCGACTTATCCGATCGTCGGGTACCATTGCTAGATGGTCACTTCGATTGGTACAAAAATTTATTCCTGTGCTACCGGCTTAGGTTCGGACCTATGAGGTCACACACATTAGAGTTCATGATCCGATCGGATGGTTGATCATTGATTAAGAATCGTTCTAGGGTTAAATCATCAATACAATTGACATTTAACCTAGTGCAAGTGTTGCAGGAAAATCGATTAGCAATTTGATTGCTAATTGGTATAATTTGATTAAGCCAATGGGCTGAGATTAAGTCTAATTAAATATGATTTAATTAGATTTAGTTTGGGCTTGATTGGATCAAGTCCAATTAGTTTATTGGATAAGCCAAGTGCAAGAAAAAACTAGTCCTAGTTCAACTAGGACTTGGGTCAATCTAATTTCTAATTTGATTAAAAAATTAAATCAAATTTAATCTGATTAAATTAGGTTCTTAATTGGATTAAGATATATTTTAATTTGGTTGATCTAATTTTGGTTTGATTTGATTTGAGAAACCAAATTAAAACAAGTCATAAGATAGAATCCTAGTAAGACTAGGATTCCACCTTGCGCCACATAAGCCTTCCCCACGCCCTCTCTCTTATTCAACACCAATCTCCACTTATTTTGTGTGACAAAAGCCCTCTCCTAGGTCTCTCCCACGTTCACAAAAGGTTTTCTCTCTTCTTTCTTATATGGAAGGTGGTTTGGATCAAATCAAAAAGGAATAAGTTTGGATTTCGAATTCTATGAGATAGAGTTTTAGAAATCCAAAACTCTTTCAATTTTGCACCGAATTTATTCAATTTTTTTTTGAAATTTTTATGACTTTTAGGGTATATATTGTGCACCCTTTTCTGGTGATCTATGCATGAAAATATGAAGGAGGTGCTCAAGAGTTGGGCGCCCCTTAACTTGCCATGTTTGGATAAGCCTTGACTAGGTATTTGACCTAGACAAGGACTCTATCATATCTCTCTGTATAAAATGAGTTTCTTTATGAAAGTTTAAGAGAAGATAGAGATTTGAGAGACCTTTTTTCCATCCAAAAATTAGAATGAAAGATCTTTGGGTCGTGGAGATATAAAAGATGCAAGTTAGGGTGTCTGGAGAGAAAAACGTGAAGAAGAAGAGGGTCTTCTTCTAGGGTTTTTTTGTTTTCATATCTTTCCTCCCTCCATCTTGAGTTTCCTGAGAGTGTCTCAGATCTGAAACTCCTCCTACTTTTCATCTTTGAAAGAGTCTAAATCAAGAAGAAAGAGGCACCTGATCAACCATCAAAGAAGGATCAGTGCAGTACTAGCATACTGTGCTGATTTCCTGAAGCAGAACTTCTGATCGAGATTCGTGGGCTCGTGTGGATGACTCCTAGAGGCCGGATGCATGTGTGGCTTGCAACGTCATCCTTAAGCCCAGATCAGTGAGGTTAGAGCATCTTACTTGCAAGGTAATAGATCTGATCTATTGTTTAATACATACATTAGATGTGGTATAGAAACATGTTGATATGATCAACATGTAGTTCATGCTATATTTATATATTTTAATTTTTGATTTAATGCTATATAATAATTATGTAATAGGATCTTAGATCTAAAGATTCTCTAATTTTAGAAAATAAATTTTGATTTATTTTAGTCTTCCGCTGTATGATCTTGAAAAAGTTTCAAGATATAACCTTGAAACCCTAGATCTGGTTCCTACAATTGGTATCAGAGCCTAGGTTCTTTATTACATGATTATTTATACATGCTTAGATTATTTTTTATATTAGATCTAATTTATAATCTGATTATTAAATCTAAAATTAAAATTTTAGATCAATCACAAACTGCAAGGTTGTCCTGCTGTAAGGTTTACCCCTTGCAGTGCAAAGGTTGTCCTAGTTTGTGTAGATCTATCTTTAATCATAAATTTGTTAGATATGATCTAGATTAAATTTATGATTTATTAGATTTAAAAAATATTTAAATCTGAAATAAAATCTCTTTGTTAATAATTTTTGTGCAAAGAAATTGTTTAAAGTTGAAATTGTTTCAATTACATGAACCTGTTTAGATTAGATCTAAAGTAGTTTCATATTTATTTCACTTGTATCTTGATTATGAATCAAACATGCAATATTATTAGTAGAATCATATTGTAAAATTATTTTACAAATATGAAAATTATTTTTTGAAAAGCCAAACCCAACCCTCAGCCCAAAACTTAATTAAGAATTAAGAAGTTGTTTGATTAGGTTCTAGGATTGTGAATTGAAGAACCTAAGACACAAACCATAATACATTGGGTTAATGGGTTAGTGAGAATTGGATTCATTAATTGGGTTAGACCTATGGTTAGATTAAAGATGGACTTAATTAGAGAATTGACTAAATCTAATCAATTGTTGTCTTAGATTAGGTCAAGGATTCTCTAAAATCAATTACAATAGTTGTAGTTGGTCAAGTCCATGTCTTTAACGAGAACCAAATGGACTTGATTCTTGGTTAAGCGGTCTAGCACGAACTGTTAGGTTGATCTAATCGAAACTAATTAAACCAGTTGGTGTCTAAGGTAAACCAGACCGGTGGTTTTTAATTGGGAGCCCGCTTACCTGGCCATTTCTGATGGTGTCTAAGGCAAGCTTTGGCAGACCCTCCCACTGATCGAACTTACCTGGCCTCTTGATGAAATTATATTTTGATTGGATCACTTGACTATTCGAGCTGACCCATGTCAGCTAGGTAAATCAGTGTGACTGATTTAGGTGCTCTTAGACCAGCCCTTTTAATGGTCTCCCTTAGGCTGACTTGGTGAAGCCAATGGGAGGATCATGATAAGCTGGTTCATCTGACCTCATCCTCTATATTATTTAAATCTTCTAAAATTATTAGGTCCTTAAAATGATAAAGTTATGGAGATAACTGAGTCATAGCCTCCCATTAAGGTGTTTGATAATGAGTCCATTAACTTAATAATCATTGCAGACCCAAAGGCCTGGTGTTTGTTGACTAATAGAATTATCACTCATCATATGACGACTTGGAAGTGTCTCTCTAATGGTGGTTAGGTGAGCCAACCAAAGTTGGGCTTAATCATTCGTTGGTTAGATACACCAAGTATGATCATGTTAATGGTTGGACCTAACCGGATCCTTACAGAGGAGGCCAAAGCCTACTGATTAGGTTTCTAGGGCAAAATTAAAATTACTAGAAATTATTTAGAGAAATAATTGGTTATGAACCTACCCTTAGATGTACATGGGTTGGCCAACCAAAGTTGGGCTTGTGTGCAGTCTAAGTGGATTCTAGTACCCACTAAGGAATTAGGGTAATTTCTCGAATTGGAGGTAGAGGCTACCAATTCGAATAAAAAAGTGGGAGAAATCTTTTGATTAAAGTTCAAATCTTTAGGTTTAATGAATCAATTACTAATTAGGTTATGGTTCTCCTTTGTGTAAATATGGCCACTTCCCTATCGCTCAAATCATTGTTAGACAATGATAAGTTGGTGGGACCCAACTTCGATAGCTGGTACCGAAAGTTGAAGATAGTCCTGGAGCATGAACGGATCCTATATGTGATAATGGATCCTACACCTGAGAAGCCAGCTGCCAATGCACGTGGAACAGTCAGAGACACTTACCAGAAGTGGCTCAGTGATCGGACCACGGTGCGTTGTATCATGCTGGCTGCCATGAGCGATGAGTTCAGTCACAGATTCGAGATGGCTCAGCCAAAGGACATGCTTCAAGTGTTGGAGGATGCCTTTAGCACACCCGATGACGTAGAGAGGCACAAGACTAGTTGTGCCATCTTCAACGCCAAAATGCGGGATGGTGCCTCAATCACTGATCATGTATTGTACATGATCGAGTTGATGGAACGATTGAGCAAGCTCAACTTTTTCTTGCATGAGCAGCTTGGGAAAGATGCAATACTGAACTCGTTGCCCAAGTCTTATCTCCCATTCCTCACTCATTATAGAATGACAAAGCCTGAAGAGAACTACCACGGGTTACTGGGGTTGCTTCAGAACTTTGAGAAGGATCACCAACTTCACAAGGAGTCGGTGAACTTAGTGGGAGGTTCATCTTCTGGTTCTTGACCTTTTAAGAAAGAGAAGAAGAACAAGAAGAAGAAAAGAAGAAGGTGCATGTTCAGGCTGGGACACCAGTGCAGGGCCAGACTAGAAAGATCAAGTCCGATAAGAGTCTATTCTACTGGCAAGCATCCTAAATTAGATAGTGTGTCAGATATCTACTTATGGCACTGTAGGCTAGGTCATATAAACAAGAACAGAATAAACAGGTTGACTCAAGAGGAAATCTTCGAAGTCAGTGATTGTGAATCACTTCCAACCTATGAGTTCTGTCTTCTTGGTAAAATGACCAAGTCACCTTTTACTGGAAAAGGTGAGAGAGCTACTGAGCTCTTGGGCCTAGTACATACTGATGTATGCGGGCCCATGAGCACCAGTGCTAGAGGTGGATATTTTTACTTCATAACTTTCACGGATGACCTATCCCGATATGGATATGTCTATCTGATGAAACATAAGTCGGATTCATTTGAAATGTTCAAACGATTCTGAAGTGAAGTAAAAAAATAAACTGGGAAGAGTATTAAAACTCTTCAATCTGATCGAGGAGGAGAATACCTTTCTAGTGAATTTCTCACATATCTAGGAGAGAATGGGATTCTCTCCCAATGGACTCCTCCAGGAACACCACAGCATAATGGTGTGTCTAAAAGGAGGAATCAGACTCTGTTAGACATGGTCCGATCCATGATGAGTTTTCCTAGCTTGCCGCTATCCTTCTGGGGATATGCACTCGAATCGGCCTGTTATCTGTTAAATAGAGTTCCAAGTAAGTCTATAATTAAGACTCCATATGAGATATGGACAGGACGTAAGCCAGCACTTTCACACCTTAGGGTCTGGGGGTGCCCGGCCTATGTCAAACTATTAGTCACAGACAAACTTGGATCTAGGTCTGACAAATGCTCATTCATAGGGTACCCCAAAGAGACAAAAAGATATTTTTTCTACCATGCTGATGAACAAAAGGTGTTCGTCAGCCTTAAGGCAATCTTTTTAGAAAAGGAGTTTCTTGGTGAAGGAACCGTTGCCTCTAAGGTTGAACTTGATGAAGTTCAACAGGTAGAAGGACCGACACCAATAGCTGAACCTGAGTCGGATATGATTAGATTAGATCCAGAGCCCAATGTACCTGCACCATTAAGGCGATCCGGTAGAGTACCACGTCAGTCGGACAGATACTACGATTTCTTGGTCCGAGACGGTGATCCCATCGAACTTGATGAGAATAATGAGGATCCGATCACCTATATGGATGCAATACAAAGATCTGATTTTGAGAAATGGCTTGAAGCCATGAAATCCGAAATGGAGTCCATGAAGGTCAACGATGTATGGACATTGGTTGACCCACCTGAAGGGGTTAAACCCATTGGGTGTAAATGGTTCTTCAAAAGGAAGAGGAGCACAGATGGAAAGGTGGAGACCTATAAAGCCCATCTGGTCGCCAAGTGGTATCGTCAACGTTATGGTATTGACTATGACGAGATATTTTCCTCTGTGGCAATGCTCAAATCCATTCGGATTATGCTTGCAATAGCTGTCTATCTAGATTATGAGATCTGGCAAATGGATGTTTATGATACAACCTGAGGGGTTTACATCCACAGATGAGTCCAAGGTGTGCAAGCTTCAGAGATCCATTTATGGATTGAAGCAAGCTTCTCGGAGTTGGAACATGCATTTTGATAAGGTGATCAAAACGTATGGCTTCATTAAGAATGGAGAAGAGCCCTGCATCTATAAATGGGCAAATGGTCCAGTTGTGGTATTCCTTGTCTTGTACGTGGATGACATTCTCTTAATCGAAAATGACATCTCCGCACTACAGGGAATAAAAGTTTGGTTGTCATCACAGTTCTCCATGAAGGACTTGGGTGAAGCATCCTACATCCTAGGGATGAAGATCTATAGGGATAGATCTAAAAGGATGCTTGGGTTATCCCAGTCCATGTACATAGATACTGTGCTGAAGAGGTTCAGCATGGAGAATTCCAAGAAGGGCTATCTACCGATAGGCCATAGAATTTCTCTCTCTAAGAAGGATTGTCCAACAACTCCTGAAGAGAGAGAGCGTATGAGTAGAGTCCCATATGCTTCAGCCGTGGGATCTATCATGTACGCCATGATATGTACAAGATCAGATGTGGCATACTCACTAGGAGTAGTGAGTAGATATCAATCTGATTCTGGAGAAAATCACTGGAAAGTGGTTAAAGCCATCCTTAAGTATTTGAGAAATACTAAGGACCAATGGTTGGTTTATGGCAAGTCAGATCTGAAACTTGTGGGGTTCACAGACTCTAGCTTCCAATCTGACCATGATGACAGCAGGAGCGTGTCAGGTTATATCTTTACTCTGAATGGTGGAGCCATCTGCTGGAAGAGTTCCAAGCAGCATACTGTGGCAGACTCTGTTTGTGAAGCGGAGTACATCACAGCATTGGATGTCGCGAAGGAAGCTGTGTGGCTAAGGAAATTCATCACTGAGCTCGGAGTAGCACCCTCCCTCGATGGTCCAGTCTTGCTCTACTGCGACAGCACTGGTGCCGTAGCTCAGGTGAAGGAATCCAAAGTACATCAGCAGACGAAGCACATCTTGCGCCGCTTCCACCTGGTCCGAGAGATCGTGGATCGAGGTGACGTCGACCTTCAAAAAATCGACGGAAAGGAGAACCTAGCCGACCCCTTCACTAAAGCCCTGGCGATAAAGGAGTTCGACAACCACAAGTCGAAGATGGGTATTAGATACTATGCCGAGTGGCTTTAGGACAAGTGGGAGTTGTTGGGAAATGTGTCCCAAAAGGCCAATCGTCAAGCTGTTGATGGTTGAGCAACCAAGTATTGTAATTGATTTGTTAATAAATAAAATATATTTGGCATCTTCATCATAAGCTTTCATCTTCTAATGAACTCTGTTGTTATGATGAAGTCCTTAGGACTATTTAAGTTCGATAAAGAGAGGATTTATCGATTAGTCCTTAAAACTGTTCACGACCAAATGATAAGCTGTTAATAAGGATGACAGTTTCTATCGAGCATAAGTCGCTGTAGGCCATATGGGTTGGTTGTCCTCTTAACCAAGGAGTGTGGAGACACTGGTATGGCATACAGGTGAGATATAAGGGTACATCATCATTGAACATGACCAACTCCAGAGTATTCTGCTGTCGAGAATGTCTCTGATGGGATATAGGTATAAGTGTCCCTTAGACTTGAGATCGCCTCAGTGACTTGCAAGCAACTCACTGTGATTTGGTACTGGACTAACTGAAATTTTAATTCAGGGATGGAAGGCTTCTGGGCACAGTCAAGTACTTGCGAAGTCAGAGTGTGATCGAGATTGGATTGACCACTCCAAGAGTTGGAGAAGAATGAGTCGCTGTATTTCAATTTAGCAAAACCTTGGCCAGGGTAATCCATCAGATGGATTTGATATTTTGAAATACAATGTGGACAACCTGATCAGAGTTGACAGTTGAACTCTGGGATATCCTATGATCATTTTGATCAAGGGGATAAATTATATAAAAACTATATCCGCATGGGTTCTAAGGATGTTATTCTACACATTCGACCTATCCGGTCGTCGGATACCATTGCTAGATGGTCACTTCGATTGGTACAGAAATTTATTTCTATACTACCAGCTTAGGTTCGAACCTATGAGGTCACACACATTAGAGTTCATGATCCAATCGGATGGTTGATCAATGATTAAGAATCGTTCTAGGGTTAAATGATCAATACGATTGACATTTAACCCAGTGCAAGTGTTGCAGGAGGATCGATTAGTAATTTGATTGCTAATTGGCTTAATTTGATTAAGCCAATGGGCTGAGATTAAGTCTAGTTAAATATAATTTAATTAGATTTAGTTTGGGCTTGATTGGATCAAGTCCAATTGGTTTATTGGATAAGCCAAGTGCAAGGAAAAACTAGTCCTAGTTCAACTAGGACTTGGGTCAATCTAATTTCTAATTTGATTAAAAAATTAAATCAAATTTAAATCTAATTTAATCTGATTAAATTAGGTTCTTAATTGGGTTAAGATATATTTTAATTGGGTTGATCTAATTTTGATTTGATTTGATTTGGGAAACCAAATTAAAACAAGTCATAAGATAGAATCCTAGTAAGACTAGGATTCCACCTTGCGCCACATAAGCCTTCCCCACGCCCTCTCTCTTATTCAACGCCAATCTCTACTTATTTTGTGTGACAAAAGCCCTCTTCCAGATCTCTCCCACGTTCACAAAAGGTTTCCTCTCTTTTTTCTTACATGGAAGGTGGTTTGGATCAAATCAAAAAGGAATAAGTTTGGATTTCGAATTCTATGAGATAGAGTTTTAGAAATCCAAAACTCTTTCAATTTTGTACCAAATTTATTCAAATTTTTTTTGAAATTTTTGTAAATTTTAGGGTATACATTGTGCACCCTTTGATGGAGATCCATGCATGAAAATATGGAGGAGGTGCTCAAGAGTTGGGCGCCCCTTAACTTGCCATGTTTGGATAAGCCTTGACTAGGTATTTGACCTAGACAAGGACTCTATCATATCTCTCTATATAAAATGAGTTTCTTTGTAAAATTTTAGGAGAAGACAGAGATTTGAGAGACCTTTGTGCCATCCAAAAATCAGAATGAAAAACCTTTGGGTCGTGGAGATATAAAAGACACAAGTTAGGATGTCTAGAGACAAAAATGTGAAAAAGAAGAGGGTCTTCTTCTAGGATTTTTTTGTTTTCATATCTTTCCTCCCTCCATCTTGAGTTTCCTGAGAGTGTCTCAGATCTGAAACTCATCCTTCTACTTTCCATCTTTAGAAGAGTCCAAATCAAGAAGAAGGAGGCACCTGATCAACCATCAAAGAAGGATCAGCGCAGTACTAGCATACTGTGCTGATTTCCTGAAGCAGGACTTCTGATCGAGATTCGTGGGCTCGTGTGGACGACTCCTAGAGGTCGGACGTGTGTGCAGCTTGCAACATCATCCTTAAGCTTGGATCAGTGAGGTTAGAGCATCTAACTTGCAAGGTAATAGATCTGATCTATTGTTTAATACATACATTAGATGTGGTATAGAAACATGTTGATATGATCAACATGTAGTTCATGCTATATTTATATATTTTAATTTTTGATTTAATACTATATAATAATCATGTAATAGGATCTTAGGTCTAGAAATTCTCTGATTTTAGAAAATAAATTTTGATTTATTTTAGTCTTCCGCTGTATGATCTTGAAAAAGTTTCAAGATCTAACCCTGAAACCCTAGATCTGGTTCCTACAATGTGATAGTAGAATAACCCTTTTATTCATTTATAGTCAAAATTATAAATTTACCCTTACATTTGTACAAGAATGTGTCAGCCAATCTAGCATCTAGGGCACACATCTAACAAACTCCCACTTGACCTAATGCCAATTGGCTACATATCTAAGCCCCATCTTCTCATGGTGGGCTTCGATCTTTTGCTGGCCTAATGGCTTTGTTAGTGGGTCTACCTCATTGTCTGTGGAGTCGACTCTCTTAATCTCGACATAACATTTTTTGAGGTAATCACAGATCAGATGGAATCGCCGCTCGATATGCTTGGACTTCTGGTGAGACCTTGGTTCCTTAGCTAGAGCTATGGCACCATTATTATCGCAGTAAAGAAAGACGGCATCTGATGACATCACTCCAAGTTCTGCGGCAAACTTTTTGTACCAGAATACCTCCTTCATAGCTTCCAATGCAGTAATATACTCTGCCTCCATGGTGGAATCAGCAATTACCGTCTACTTAGAACTCTTCCAGCTAACTGCACCACCATTGCAAATGAATAAACTCCCAAATGTTGACTTTCGATTATCTATATCAGACATAAAGTCTGAGTCTGTAAATCCTTGAACCTGGAGTTCTCCATTCCCAAAGACTAGAAACATATCCTTAGTCCTTCTCAAGTACTTAAGGATACATTTCACAGAAGTCCAGTGCTCTTCACCTGGATTTGACTGATATCTACTTGTGACACTCACAGCATGGGCTATATCAGGTCGTGTACATAGCACGACATACATGAGGCTTCCTATAGTCGAAGCATAAGGGATCTTGCTCATGCATTCAATCTCCTCAGGTGTGCTAGGGCACATCTTCTTGGAGAGATGAATGCCATGTCTAAAAGGTACTAAACCTCTTTTGGAGTTTTCCATGCTAAAAATTTTTAGCACCTCCACTATGTATATCTTCTGTGAAAGTCCCAGCATCCTATTTGGTCTATCTCTATAGACCTTAATACCCAGTATAAAGGATGCCTCTCCTAGATCCTTTATAGAGAACTCCTTAGATAACTATATTTTGACTGAGGTCAACATGAAAATATCATTTCTAATCAGGAGGATGTCATCTGCATACAGTACGAGGAAGACAACTGTGCTCCCACTGACCTTCTTGAACATACATGGTTCCTCCTCGTTCTTAATGAAACCAAACATTTTGATCACATCATTGAAATGAGTATTCCAGCTCCGAGATGCTTGCTTAAGTCCATAAATGAACCTTTGCAGCTTGCAGATCTTGGGATCTCATCACTGGATGTGAAACCAAGCGGTTGTTCCATGTAGATATCTTCCTCAAGATATCCATTTAAGAATACCATTTTCACGTCCATCTGTCATATTTCATAATTGAAATAGGCTGCAACAACAAGCAATGTGCGGATGGATTTTAGCATAGCTACAGACGAAAAGGTATCCTGATAGTCAATGCCTTCGCACTGACTATAACCTTTCGCTACGAGCCTAGCCTTGAATGTCTCCATATTCCCATCTGCACCTATCTTTCTCTTGAAGATCCATTTATACCAAATAGGTACAATACCTTCAGGTAGATCTACCAAGGTCCAGACTTAGTTTGAGTGCATCGAGTCAATTTCTGATCTCATTGCCTCTAACCATTTCTCGAAGTCAATATCTGATATCGCCTCGTCATAGGTCTTGGGGTCATCACCATGAGCCCCATTTTTCATGAGGAATATTTTCTCTACTTCTTCTTGTATAGTACCAAGTACCTTTCAGGAGGATGAAAAACCCGAGTCAATCTACGATGTGGAAGAGGTTGTGTTAGGACTGGTTCTAATTGATTGGATTCCTCAGGTTCTTTAGCTCATTGCTCTTGGGAGACATTCTCCTTGAGCTTAATTATTCTTTCGATGCCACTATCTTGAATAAACTATTTTTCAAGAAAAATAGCATGTTGATTCACAATCACATTGTGATCTTTCAGAACATAGAAATAGTATTCTAATAACTCTTTAGGATATCCTATAAATCGAGCTCTAAAAGACCTGAACTCTAACTTATCCGCCTGCTGTCTCTTGACATGAGCCGGACAACCCCAAATTCTGAGATGACTCAGATTTGGCTTCTTACCATGCCATATCTCATATGGTGTGGTAGGAATGGTTTTAGAGGGAACCCTATTCAATACATATATTGCTGTCATGAGACAATGTCCCCAAAGAAACTTAGGGAGGTCGGTGAAGCTCATCATGGAATGGACGATATCTAATAGGGTCCGATTCCTTCATTCTGAAACTTTGTTGAGTTGTGGCATTCCAGGTGGAGTCCATTGAAAGACTATGCCATTGTCCTTAAGATAGTCCAGAAACTTTCGACTAAGGTATTCACCTCCTCGATCTGATCAAAGAACCTTAACGGATTTTTCTGTTTATTTTTCTACCTCATTTCTAAATTCTTTGAGCTTTTCAAAGGCTTCAGATTTGTGTTTCATTAGAAACACATACCCGTACCTAGACATATTATCGGTGAAGGTAATGAAGTAGACATAGTTGCCTCTAGCCGACACATCAAATGGGCTGCATACATCTGTATGTACTAGGGCAAGTTGGTCTGTGGCCCTTTTTTCATATCCTGTAAAAGGGAGCTTGGTCATTTTGCCTTGAAGGCATGATTCACAAACTGAATATGACTCGAAAGTCAACTGACTCAATAGCCCAGATTTCTCTAATTTGTGAACCCTATCTTCTGCTATATGACCTAGCCTTAGGTGCCACAGATACTTATCATTTAGACTGTCTCTAGGCCTTTTAATTTCCATGGCATTCATATTTTGCTCGATATGAAATACAGATACATCAATATGTAGCTGATAGAGACCATTAATAAGAAAATTATTTGTAACTATATTATTTTCATAAAATATGTTACAATGGTTCTTATGAAAGCTAATCACATAGCCTTCTTATGGTAAACATGAAACAGAAATCAAATTCTTGCTTGCTGCAGGCACATAATAACAATCTCTAAGAACTAAATCTAATCCTAACGGTAATCACAGAGGGTAGGTTCCTACGGCCATAGCAGCAATTTTTGCTCCATTCCCGATGCGTAGGATCATATCTCCATCCCTCAGCCTCCTACTCTCCTCAAGACCCTGCATAGAAGTGCACAAATGAGCACTAGAATCAGAGTCAAGTACCCAATTGGACGCAGAGAAAATTGTAAGATTAGATTTTATAACGAGCATACCTCCAAAAGGACCATCTTTCTTGTTCTTCAGGGTGGCCAGGTACTGAGGACAGTTCTGCTTCCAATGGCCGTCTGAATTATAGTGAAAATATTTTTTCTTTTCAGTAGCTTTCTTCTTTGGTTTCATCTTCTTCTTCTTCCTATCCACCTTCTACTTCGTCGCAAACTTCTTCTTCTTTTTAAAAGACTTTCTCTTGGAAGAAGTCCGCTCCACAGTAAGGACTGAGCCTTTTGAACCTTTCAAAGAAAGCTCAGCCGTAACTAACATGTTCATTAACTCAGTCAAGGTACACTGCATCTTATGCATATGGAAGTTCATGATGAGCTGACCATATGCATCAGACAAGGATTGAAGGATCACATCAATATGAAAATCCCTGTCTAAGATGATGCGGAGCTTCTCAAGCTCCTCTAGGTCCTTGATCATTGTCAAACAATGATCTTGGACTGACTGCCCATCACGCATTGTAGCCTTAAAAAGTCTTTGGCAGACTTGATACTTGGCTGCACGACTTTGTTCACCAAACAACTCTTTAGGTGAGCCAACATTTGACGGGTAGTCATAATATTCTCATGTTAGCGTTGCAAGTCATCAGACATGGCACCCAACATGTAGTACCTGGCTTTGTTATTGTCATTCGTCCACTTTTTCAGAGACGCTCTCTGTTCAGCAGTTGGATGTGCTAGCATGGCAGGTGGGTCTTGATCCAAGACATGAGTCAGTTTCTCGAAACCCAGAATGATTCTGTAGTTCCTCAACCAGTCCTTAAAATTGGGTTCAGTCAATTTGTGGGTGTCTAGTATTTTGGTCAGGGGCTGTTTATGAGTTAGTTATGTAAATTTATGCCTTAAATTTTCAACTCTTGAAAATATGAATTAACATTCCTACTAACTCAAAAGATGTATCACAGACATAATGTACACAATGTGATAGTAGAATAACCCTTTTATTCATTTATAGTCAAAATTATAAATTTACCCTTATATTTGTACAGGAATGTGTCAGCCAATCTGGCATCTAGGGCACACATCTTACAAATTTACTCTGATACCAGTTGAAGGAAAAATCAACTTTTTTGTTATAGAATCTTTCAGATCTAATGAGATCTGGGGTGAAATATTTTAAAAAAATTATCCTACGATATTTCAGATCTAAGATCTATTAGATCTAATTTCTATTATCTGATATTAAATCAAAAATTAAATCTAAAATCATGAAAAATAGAGAAATATTTTTAGGGTAACTAGATTACCCTGTAGATGATCGCAACAATGCTCGGGGTTCTAAAATAGCCATGCAGTCACCTGGCCTCTACTAGTATCCACTCGAGCAGGTCATTGAACACACTAGTAAAACCAATGAGACCGACCCTAAACCTTTAACCAAAGCCAAATCACCCAAGAACAAGGAGGACCTTAAAATAGAGAATGAACCAATTGCACCAGAATCATTTTATTTGCCTAAAGTCCCATTTTTGGATGCCTTGAAAGCCCCTATTCCTATAGATAAGAAGGGAGGAAGACTCGACGATATGTTAGAATTATTTAAGCAAGTCCAAATTAGTCTTCTCCTTCTAGACGCAATCAAACAGGTCCCTACTTATGCCAAATTTTTGAAAGATTTGTGCACCCAAAAATATAAATCTAGATCACAAATCCTAAAGAAAGTATGCCTCACTGAACAGGCTAGTTCTGTCTTCCAGTATGCCACTCCTCTAAAACTTAAGGACCCAGGAGCCCCCATCATTTCCTGTGTTATAGGAGATTATCACATTGAAAAAGCTCTTCTGGACTTAGGGGCAAGTGTGAATCTTTTACCTAGTTCGATGTATGAACTTTTTGGATTCGAAGAACTGAAACCTACATCAGTCACACTGCAATTAGCCGACAGATCAATTAAGGAACCACGTGGAATGCTTGAGGATGTCTTGGTCAAGGTAGATGAGTTGTACTTTCTAGTTGATTTTCTAGTTCTCGATATGGAACTAAGTGGCAACCCAAGATAAATTCTCATTATCTTAGGATGACCCTTCCTAGCTACGGCAAATGCATGCATTAATTGTAGGACAAGAGTCATGGACATATCGTTTGGGAATAAGAAACTGAGACTGAATGTGTTTGGTGCTTCTCAAGGACCATCAATGGATAGTTGCTTCGAAATAGATACACTAGAAGACATTATAGAAGATGCAACACCCACAATTCTAGCATCAGACCCCTTAGATACTTGCTTGGCTCACTTTGGAGTGTATGACTTTAAGGGATATATGAAAGAAGTTAACACCTTGTTGGATACACCACACGATAAAACCACTCCATGGATAATCAAGTATGAGCCATTGCCCACATTAGCCAGTACACCAATAGTCCCATCTTTAGAATCACCACCTATATTAGAATTGAAACCCCTTCCTGCTACGCTCAAGTATGTATGACGTCTGGTTGAAGACGTAAAACTTAGCACTTGTTGGGAGGCAACCCAATGATTTTATATTTTTTTTTACATTACTGTAGCTGCAGGAATTTAGAATAAGAGCCTATTAATCAATGAAGCTATCTTCAACTTCTGAAGCAAAATTATCCCAGGTGCACTCTCTCCTTTTATTTTCTTTGCTTTCCTACTCCATTGAGGACAATGTAGATTAAGTTGGGGGGGGAAGAAAATTAATCAAATCTTCGAGTATGGTCAGAAATAATTAGTTTTGTGTATCTAAATTTTATTTGATTAAGAGTCAATTAGGCATCCTAATCAATGAATGATTAATGGTCAAGATAATTTTAGAAATACTGAGAAATAAATTATTAAGAAAATCCAATGAATGGTAGGATTTAGATTAGACCAAATTTTAGGAGTGATTCTACAACCCTCTTCTTACTGATCTCAATAAAGAATCTGCTTCATGAGAGATTGGGTGGAAAGGTCGAGGTATGCAAAAATTCTCCTTAAAATTAAAAAAAAAAAAACATTGGTTTCCTACTGAGTAACCGGGCCCCTTCGCATAAGTGTTGTGGTTAGCGTAAAAAGGTGGGCAATGTTAAAAAAATAATAGATAATAAGGGGACTAAATTGCAAGAAGATAATAAACCTCTCTCACATTAAGTTAGAGGATTTAAAGAGTAAAGTGGAGAGTTGGTGAAAGAAAAGCTCTTGAAATTTTTTTAGTTAATACTCAGCCACTAATTGGGTCAAATTGATAATCCAATGAAGTATCTCTTTAATGGTCTAACCAGATATCATCTACCTTTTGGGATGCCTAACCTAACTTTTTATTCAAGATCGAGTCGGTACACAATGCTGATATATCTATTTTACTCGAGGATGAGCAAAATTCAAATTGGAGGGTGTGATAAATACTTAATTTAAGTCATTTAAAGCAAAAAATTATAGTTAATTTATTTTATTTATTAAAAATTTGATACTTTTTTTTATGTTTTACAGGAAAGGTGATTGTCGATACAAAGAGTCCGATTCGTAGATCAAAAAGACTCAAGTTTGAAGAAAATTAGACTTAAAACAAAATTTAAATAAAAAAAGGATGCATACGGTATTATAGAAAATGAAGATACTATGCAAGGAACCCAAAGAGGATATAGAAGTCATTTTAAAGAAACAAAAGTTTCTTTTTGTAATCGGCAAGGTGGGTTCGCACGGGCGAGCGGGCGCACGGGCGAGCGGCAGCACGGGCGCAGCATCGCGGCAGTGGGTGCAGCATCGGGTGCGACAACGGGCGCGGCAAGGCGGGCGCACGAGTTTGCGGGGAGTTTGGCAAGGCAGACAGTGGCAAATAGACGGGGAGATGGATCTGAAAATTAAAGGAAAAAAATAATACTTGGAAATACTTCAAGAGGAAGAATTTGTATTTTCTTTATCTGCTTGTGATCTTTCCATCTCATCCATCCATCTTTTAGTCCTTAGTATTTTCTTTAGTTCCACATCAGAAAATTATATAAAACTCTTCCCTCCTAACACCTATAAAAAGGCTTTTGTACTCCCATTGGAGGGGGAGCCCAGAAATTCTTCTAGAGCCTTGCATAGAGGAATAGAAAGGGATTACTCCATGATAAGCTAGGCTAGTAGTCTCGGGAGTGGAGAAGAAATTTTGTAATAACATAGAGTGGGTTTATTGTTCTAAACTTTCTTGTATTTCTTTGTATGTAATAAAGATTATGCTTTTTATTTAAATCGTTATGAGTTCTTTATTTGCTCTCTTTCATATGCTTTTATTTATGCTTTCTTGTTAGATTAATATTAAGAACAACTTTTACTTTTCGGAGATGCACCATGATCTACGGGTACGGGGTATGCCGAGGAAAGAAGAGTTGTTTACCTAGTACTTTTTGGAGATGCACCGTGATCTACGGGTATGGGGTGTGCCGAGGAAAGATAGGTATTTTTTCTAAGATTAATCACATCTATTTAATTAAAAAAGAGATACAACTCTACTAGTGCAAAATTAATTCAAAACTCTCGAGCTCTTTATTTTTTAATTACATCAATTTTAAGATAATTTATTTTCTAAATCAAAACAACAGTTCTTTCTTTTATTTTGCAATCTCAACTTAGCCCAAGGTCTCTGAGGATACGATCTCGACTCATCCTACCTACGTAGTGAGTAGAGTTATTTTTGGTGCTATCAACAACTACACATCAATATGGTCAGTTCATCATGAACTTCCATATGCATAAGATGCAGTGTACCTTGGCTGAGTTAATGAACATACTGGTTACGACTGAGCTTTCTATGAAGGGTTCAAAAGGCTCAGTCCTTACTGTGGAGCGGACTTCTTCCAAGAGAAAGTCTTTTGAAAAGAAGAAAAAATCTGCAAAGAAGCAGAAGGTGGATGGGAAAAGGAAGAAGACGGAACCGAAGAAGAAGGCTGCTGAAAAGGAAAAATATTTTCACTATCAATCAGACGGCCATTGAAAGTGGAACTGTCCTCAGTACCTGGCCACCCTGAAGAACAAGAAGGATGGTCCTTCTGGAGGTATGCTCGTTATAGAATCTAATCTTACGGTTTCCCCTGCATCCAGTTGGGTTCTTGACTCTGGTTCTAGTGCTCATTTATGTACTTCTATGCAGGGTCTTGAGAAGAGCAGGAGGCTAAGGGATGGGGATATGATCCTACGCATCGGGAATGGAGCAAGAGTTGCTGCTATGGCCATGAAAACCTATCCTCTGCGATTACCGTTAGGATTAGATTTATTTCTTAGAGACTGTTATTATGTTCCTGCAGCAAGCAGGAATTTGATTTCTGTTTCATGTTTAGTACAAGAAGGCTATGTGATTAGCTTTTATAAGGATCATTGTAACATATTTTATGAAAATAATAAAGTTGCAGATGGTTTTCTTTTTAACGATCTCTATCAGCTACATATTGATGTATCTGTATTTAATATCAAGCAAAATGTGAATGCCATAGGAATTAAAAGGCCTAGAGATAGTCTAAATGATAGGTATCTGTGGCACCTAAGGCTAGGTCATATATGTTGGAGCATGATCCCAGCTCCTCCCATGGACCTCGGGTGTAGCGGAACCAGCAACGAATAGATCTGGAGACTTTTGGACTCGATCTAAGTCCCTTGACGAAATCAGCCTGGTTGCTGTCTTCTTCGTCAGCCTTTCATTCTAGATGAAGAATGCCTCTGAAATCACCTCTGAAAAATCCAAGATCTGGTACCCAATCAAATCAGGCCTGGACTGAGGTCTTTCAATTTATAGATCTCAAATCAGGGTGTTCTAGATAGGGAAGAAGGTAGATGGAGCCAGACCTTATAGATCTGTCCTGCTGCAGCCTTTCCTGTAGATCTGTTGATGGAGATCTCACCCGCACCTCAAATGACCTCAGATCAACTCCAAATCTGAGAGAAACTTATATCAACCTCTTCTCAAGAGAGTCCAGGTCCTAGACCTAATGTTTGGATGGCTGCAAGAGAGGGAGAGAAGAAAATGGCTGGCGGCTGCAAGGGGGAAGGGGCTAGCGCCTCCCCTTCTTTTCTTTCCTTTTATGGACTGGCGGCAAGAAACCCTAGGGTTTCTTGCTCTTGAGGCATGGAGAATTACTAGAGAGAGAGGGAGAAGAGAGAGAGAGACTTGAGAGAAAGAGTCTTGTATTTTTTGGCTTTTTTTTTCAAACCTATACAAGTACATGTATATATAAACACAGGGTCAAGTGACCCAAACCCAAAACTCTCTTGACCAACTCTATGGGAGATTAGATTAACCCAAGCCCATGTACACCCATGACTCGACCTAATCTCACCTATCCTGAGCTCAGACCTGGCCCATACAGAGTTGGTCCCTTGAGGCCCACATAACCTAGACCTCAAGAACCCGAAAGGCCCACAGCCTTTCAACCTAGGGCCCAACTAGCCCTAGAGCCTCCATGAAGCCCTCATGAATGATGGACCTTGGCCTTAACCTTAGTCCCCTGGGCCTTGGACATACCACCTGGATCACAACAATCTCCACCTTGGTGTCTCAAGGCCTCAACCTGCTCCACTCTGTCCATCAGCCGAATCAGCTCAACACATTTCTGAAAGCTGTCCCGTGGAAGTACCTTCGTAAGTGCATTAGCTGGGTTCTCCTTGGTGTGTACCTTTACCAACTCCACCTCGCCATCCTCCACAAGCTCCCTGATCTGATGATACCGAATGTCGATGTGCTTTGTCCTTGCATGATAGACTGAGTTCTGTGCTAATAGAAGTGCACTCTGGCTATCACAGTGTACTCTAATGGCCTCCTGAGTAAGGCCCATCTCCGTCAACAAATTCTTCAATCAAATTACCTCCTTAGCTGCTTCTGTCAGCCTGATGTACTCTACCTCTGTAGTGGATAGGGCCGCGATAGGCTGCAGACTCGATCTCCAAGAAATAGGACCTCCATACAGGCTAAAGATGAAGCCTGTCATAGACCTCCGGGTATCCACATCTCCATCGAAGTCTGCATCTACATAACCGCAAATCAGCCCCTGAGCCTCCCTGGACATGTCAGAGTATCCCACTGCACCTTCTCACTGTCCGTAACAGATGCTAACTCCAACTGATCCTGCCAGGTATCTGAATATCCACTTCAGAGCTCTCTAGTGCTCCCTGCCAGGCTGCGCCATGAACCTGCTAACCTGACTCACTGCATGAGCGATGTCTGGCCTACAACAGACTATCGCATACATCAAGCTCCCAACTCCTGAAGCATAAGGGACCTTCTCCATCTCCTGAGCCTCCACCTCAATCTGTGGCACCATGGTCTTCGAGAGTCTGAAGTAATCGGCAAGTGGCAGCTCCGCCGGCTTTGCTCCCTTCATCCCGAACCTCTCTAAGACCTTCTGTATGTAGCCCCCCTGAGATAGATGCAGCACCCTCCGGGCTCGATCTCTGAAAATCTCCATGCCTAGGATCTTCCTTGCAGGGCCCAAATCCTTCATCTCAAACTCCCAAGATAAGGATGCCTTTAGATCCTGCACAACCTTCCTACTCCTGCATGCTATAAGCATGTCATCCACATACAAGAGTAGGAACAATCTAGAACCATCCTCAAGAGACTGAACATAAACACAGGGATCAAACTCACACCTGGAAAGTCCAATGCTGTGCACATAGGAGTCAAACCGCTTGTACCATTGCCTCGGTGACTGCTTCAGCCCGTACAGCGACTTCTGCAACAAACAAACCTTTCCCTCTGATCCTGGATCCCTGAAACCGGGTGGCTGCTTCATGTAAATCCTCTCCTCCAAATGCCCATGGAGGAACGCCGTCTTGACATCCATCTGCTCCAGCTCTAAATCCTGAGCTGCTACAATGCTCAGCAACACTCTGATGGAAGTATGTCTGACGATGGGAGAGAAGACCTCGCTGAAGTCAATGCCTTCCTTCTGAGAGTATCCCTTGGCTACTAACCTTGCCTTGAATCTGATACCTCCCTGCTCTGAAGGCCCTTCCTTGCGACTATAGATCTATTTGCAGCCAATGGGCCTCTTCCCCTGTGGCAATTGCACCAATCGCCACGTCTGGTTCTGGTGGAGAGACTGCATCTCCTCGGACATCATCTGGACCCACCGCTCTCTGTCCTGGCTCTCAATAGCCTCCTGATACATATATGGGTCTCCATTCACTATCACCAGGGTATATGACAGCATCTCCTCGAAGCAATATCGGTTTGGTTGCCTGATGGTCCTCTTAGGCTTGTGTAGGGCAACACCGATATCAATCCTCGGTCCAGCTCGCTCCTACTGGATCTCTCCGCCTCGATCATCCGTCCGAGTCCTCTCCACCTATGGAGACACCTTAGGTAGGTGCTCCACCTGAATGTCATGTCCTCCAGTAGTACCTGCAAGAGGCAAAATCAAAGAGGTAAGCTGTCCAACAGTGCCCTACTGGACCTCCTTCTGCTCCTGCTGCTCCTCCATGCCTGCTCGCCTCCGTAGGATTGACTCCTCATCAAAAGTCACATCCTGACTAATGATGACCTTCTTTTACAAGGGATCCCACAGTCTGTATCCCTTGACTCCTCGTGGATAGCCTAGAAATACCGTCTTGCGTGATCTGGCATCTAGCTTGCTCCGCTCACCAGCTCCAATGTGCACGTAGGCCGCACACCCAAATACCTGTAGATGGCCCAGCCCAACTGTCCTCCCAGACCACACCTCCTCTGGAAGCCTGCCTTCCAACCTGGTGTGAGGTGACCGATTGACTAAGTAACCTGCTGCATCAACTGTGTCAACCAAGAACACCTTTGGAAGCCCTCCCTGCAGCCTCATGCATCGTGCCTTTTCCAGAAGTGTTCTGGTCATCCTCTCAGCCACCCCATTCTGCTGTGGAGTCTCCTTGACTGAGAAGTGTCTCCTGATCCCACACTCCTTACAGTAATCCTGGAACTCTCTGCTGGTGTACTCTTCACCATTGTCTGACCTCAGACACTTCACGCTCCTCCCCTGCTCCTTCTCCACCTCAGCTCTCCAGATCTTGAACTTGGTGAAGATCTCTGACTTCTCTCTCATGAAGTAAATCCAGAGTTTCTTTGAGAAATCATCAATCAGGGTCATGAAGTATCTGACCCCATTCCTAGCTAAAACTGGGGCTGGTCCCCACACATCCGTGTGTACTAACTCCAGAGGGGCTGTACTGCGGGCTGTACTGATATTGAACTGAACTCTCCTCTGCTTTCCCATCTAGCAAGGCTCACAAATCTCCCCGGTAGCACCATCCTCTAGATCAGAGATGAGTCCTCTCCTGCTCAACTCCCTCAGCCCCTTGTCACCCATGTGGCCTAGGCGGTAATGCCACATCCTGTAGACCCCCTGCTGGTCCTGTGCTATAGCTGCTGCATCAGACTCTTCGATCACCACAGATCCCTCCATGCGATAGAGGTTATTGTCCAACCTCCTGCCTCTCATCACTACCATAGCTCCATTGAAGATGTTCAGTACTCCGCTTCTAGCCCTACTGCTGAAGCTGTATCCACAGCGCTCCAAGTAGCCTAGTGACACCAGATTCTTTTCCAGCTCCAGGACGTGCTTTACATTTGTCAATGTCCTCACAATCCCATCAAACATCTTCACCCTGACTGTCCCTATCCCTGCCACCTTGCAAGGATGATTGTCACCTAGAGTCACTGATCCCTCATCTGTCTTGGTGTATGTCGCAAACCAAGACCTGTGTGGTGTGTAGTGATGTGAGCACGCAGAGTCTAGTGTCCACTCCTCTGTGTAATGCCTGTGACCATCTGATATCATAAGTAGATCATCCTCCACCTACTGCCCAGCAACTGCACTCACTGATTCTGAGCCACTTCTTTCTCCCTTCTTGCTCTACCATAGTGGACATTCTCACTTGAAGTGCCCAAACTCGTTGCACTTGAAACATTTCATCTCTTTCTTTCCCTTCCTGGACTTGGACCGCCCCCTGGACTTGCTTCTGCCTCTGCCTCTACCTGTCCTCTCCCCTACTGCCAAACCCTCCTGGGGAGCCCGATCTCTGGTCAACTTTTCCCTTTGCTCATTAGATCTCAGCACCGAGACCATGTCCTCATAGTCCAGAGTCTCCTTGCCATAGAGCAGTATAGTCACCAAAGAATCATATGATCCTGGCAGCGAACACAACAGCAACAGGGACTTGTCCTCCTCATCCAGCTTCACCCTGATATTCATTAACTCTGTGCACAACTGGTCGAACCTCTGAATATGGCCAATCACATCAGATCCCTCCTGCATTCGAAGACTGTACAACCTCTTCTTCAGCATTAGCTTGTTGCACATATTCTTCCCCATATACATGGTGTGCAACTTCGACCAAAGGCCCTTCGAGGTCTTTTCTTCCAGCACCGAATACAATGCCGCATCCGCCAAACATCCTCTGATCACCGAGCATGCTTTCTTCTCCAACGATGCCCACTGTCTATCTGTCATTCCCTCAGGCTTCTCATCCAAAGCCTGATCCAGATCTGCTTGCACCAGAAGATCCTCCACCCAGATTTTCCACATGAAAAAATTCTCCTTGCCATCAAACTTCTTGACATCGACCTTCATATTGCTGCCCATGACTGGATCCAAGCCAAACAAGCAATATAAAATCAAGAAGTGTAGAATATACCTTGATGGTACCTTGCTGAAAAATTTTCAGCACTTGGGATCTTCAACTTCTCATGCTTGGAACCACTTCCTCACCATAGTGGCTCTAATACCAACTATTGGAGCATGATCCTAGCTCCTCCCACGGACCTTGAGTGCAGCAGAACCAGCAACAAACAGATCTGGAGACTTCTGGACTCGATCTAAGGCCCTTGATGAAATCAGCCTGGTTGCTATCTTCTTCGTCAGCCTTTTGTTCCAGATAAAGAACGCCTCTGAAATCACCTCTAAAAAATCCAAGATCTGGTACCCAACTAGATCAGGCCTGGACCGAGGTCTTTCAATTTGTAGATCTCAAATCAGGGTATTCTAGATGGGAAAGAAGGTAGATGGAGACAGACCTTGCAGATCTGTCCTGCTGCAGCCTTTCCTATAGATCTGTTGATGGAGATCTCACCCGTGCCTCAAATGACCTCAGATCAACTCTAGATCTGAGAGAAACTTGTATCAACCTCTTCTCAAGAGATTTCAGGTCCTGGACCTGATGTTTGGGTGGCTACAAGAGAGGGAGAGAAGAAAATGGCTGGCAGCTGCAAGGGGGAAGGGGCTTCACCTCCCCTTCTTTTCTTTCCTTTTATGGACTGGCGGCAAGAAACCCTAGGGTTTCTTGCTCCTGAGGCATGGAGAATTGCTGGAGAGAGAGGAAGAAGAGAGAGAGAGACTTGGAAGAAAGAGTCTTGTATTTTTTGGCTTTTTTTTTCAAACCTATACAAGTACATGTATATATAAACACAGGGTCAAGTGACCCAAACCCAAAACTCCCTTGACCAACTCTATGGGAGATTAGGTTTACCCAAGTCCATGGACACCCATGACTCGACCTAATCTCACCTATCCTGGGCCCAGACCTGACCCATAAAGAGTTGGTCCCTTGAGGCCCACATAACCTAGACCTCAAGAACCCGAAAGGCCCACAGCCTTTCAACCTAGGACCCAACTAGCCCTAGAGCCTCCATGAAGCCCTCATGAATGATGGACCTTGGCCTTAGCCTTGGTCCCCTGGGCCTTGGGCACACCACCTAGATCACAACAATATAGCGAAAGATAGAGTTAACAAATTAGAGAAATTTGAGCTATTGAGTCCGTTGACTTCCGAGTCATATCCAGTTTGTGAATCATTCCTTCAAGCAAAATGACCAAGCTCCCTTTCGTGGGATATGGGGAAAGGGCCACAGACCTACTTGCCCTAGT
Organism: Elaeis guineensis; assembly: GCF_000442705.2. NCBI lineage: Eukaryota > Viridiplantae > Streptophyta > Magnoliopsida > Arecales > Arecaceae > Elaeis > Elaeis guineensis. The sequence continues at coordinate 97,104,929 of NC_025998.2, read as the reverse complement.
ACATATGGATGTGTGCAGCCCATTTGAGGTACTGGCTAGAGGCAACTATATTTGCTTCATTACCTTTACCGATGATATGTCTAGGTACGGGTATGTCTTTCTAATGAAACACAAGTCTGAAACCATTGAAAGGTTCAAAGAATTCAGACATGAGGTAGAAAAACAAACAGAAAAGCCCATTAAGGTTCTTCGATCAGATCAAGGAGGTGAATACCTTTGTCAGGAGTTCCTAGACTATCTTAAGGACAATGGCAGTCTCTCAATGGACTCCATCTGGAATGCCACAACTCAACAGGGTTTCAGAATGGAAAAATCGGACCCTATTAGATATGGTCCGTTCCATGATGAGCTTCACGGACCTCCCTGATTTTTTTTGGGGACATTGTCTCATGACAACAATATATGTATTGAATAGAGTTCTATCTAAAATCATTTCTATCACACCATATGAGATATGGCATGGTAAGAAGCCAAGTTTGAATCATCTCAGAATTTGGGGTTGTCCGGCTCATGTCAAGAGACAGCAGGCAGACAAGTTAGAGTTCAGATCTTTTAGAGCTCGATTCATAGGATATCCTAAAGAGTCATTAGGATACTATTTCTATATTTTGAAAGACCACAATATGATTGTGAGTCGAAATGCTATTTTTCTTGAAAAATAGTTTATTCAAGATGGTGGCATCAAAAAAATAATTAAGCTCAAGGAGAATGTCTCCCAAGAGCAATGAGCTAAAGAACCTGAGGAACCAAATCAATCAAAACCAGTCCTAACACAACCTCTTTCACCTCATAGATCGACTAAGATTTTTCATCCTCCTGAAAGGTACTTAGGTACTATACAAGAGGAAGTAGAGAACATGTTCCTTACGAAAAATGGAGCTTATGGTGATGATCCCAAGATCTATGATGAGGTGATATCAGATATCGACTCCAAAAAATGGTTAGAGATAATGAGATCAGAAATTGACTCGATGCACTCAAACCAATTCTGGACCTTGATAGATCCATCTGAAGGTGTTGTACCTATTGGGTGTAAATGGATCTTCAAGAAAAAGATAGGTACAGATGAGAATGTAGAGACATTCAAGGCTAGGCTCGTAGCAAAAAGTTATAGTCAGCGCGAAGGCATTGACTATTAGGATACCTTCTCACCCGTAGCCATGCTAAAATCTATCCGCACATTGCTTGCTGTTGCAGCCTATTTTGATTATGAAATATGGTAGATGGTCGTGAAAATGGCATTCTTAAATGGATATCTTGAGAAAGATATCTATATGGAACAGCTGCTTGGTTTCACATCCAGTGATGATGATCATAAGGTCTGCAAGCTGCAGAGATCCATTTATAGACTTAAGCAAGCATTTCAGAGCTGGAATACTCATTTCAATGATGTGATCAAAATGTTTGGTTTCATCAAGAATGAGGAGGAACCATGTGTGTTCAAAAAGGTCAGTGGGAGTGCAGTTGTCCTCCTCATATTGTATGTAGATGACATCCTCCTAATTGGGAATGACATTTCCATGTTGACCTCAGTCAAAATATGGTTGTTTAAGGAGTTATCTATGAAAGATCTAGGAGAGGCATCCTTTATACTGGGTATTAAGGTTTATAGAGATAGACCAAATAGGATGCTGGAACTTTCACAGAAGATGTACATAGAGAAGGTGCTAAAAAGGTTTAGCATGGAAAACTCCAAAAGAGGTTTAGTACCTTTTAGACATGGCATTCATCTCTCCAAGAAGAGGTGCCCTAGCACACCTGAGGAGATTGAACGCATGAGCAAGATACCTTATGCTTCCATAATAGGGAGCCTCATGTATGCCATGCTATGTACACGACCTGATATAGCCCATGCTGTGAGTGTCACAAGCAGATATCAGTCCAATCCAGACGAAGAGCACTGGACTTCTGTGAAATGTATCCTTAAGTACTTGAGAATGACTAAGGATATGTTTCTAGTCTTTGGAAATGAAGAACTTCAGATTCAGGGATATACAGACTCAGACTTTTTGTCTGATATAGATGATCGAAAGTCGACATCTGGGAGTTTATTCATTTGCAATGGTGGTGTAGTTAGCTGGAAGAGTTTTAAGCAAACGGAGATTGCTGATTCCACCATGGAGGCAGAGTATATTGCTGAATCGAAAGCTACGAAGGAGGTATTTTGGTATAAGAAGTTTGCCGCGAAGCTTGGAGTGATGTCATCGGATGCCATCCCTCTTTACTGCGATAATAATGGTGCCATAGCCCTAGCTAAGAAGCCAAGATCTCATCAGAAGTCCAAGCACATCGAGCGGCGATTCCATCTGATCCATGATTATCTCAAAAAAGATTTTGTCGAGGTTAAGAGAGTCGACTCCATTGACAATATGGCAGACTCGCTGATAAAGTCATTAGGCCAGCAAAAGATCGAAGCCCACCTTGAGAAGATGGGACTTAGATATATAGCCAATTGGCATTAGGTCAAGTGGGAGTTTGTTAGATGTGTGCCCTAGATGCCAGATTGGCTGACACATTCCTGTACAAATCTAAGGATAAACTTATAATTTTGACTATAAACTAATAAATGGATTATTTTTCTATCACATTGTGTACATTGTGTCTATGATACGTCCTTTGAGTTAGTAAGAATGTCAATTCATATTTTCAAGAGTTGAAAATTTAAGGCATGAATTTACATAACTAACTCATAAACAGCTCCTAACCATAGGATCATCACAAGGGTGGTGATTGATTTGAAAGGTTGGTATACTATCGCTTCCTTAGGGTAGATGTGTCTTGAGTCTACGGTGTGGAGACATCAAAGTGAGAGTACAGGTATTCGTTGAGAACGAGAGTACTGAGCGTGACCATCTCGAGCAGTCATAAGGAAGTCTACCTTCTCGTCAATGACTAGATCGATGCTGCAGTTGTGTGTCTAGTTCTTTGACCTGAGGTACATCGACAGTTCACCTTAAGTGTGTTATAGTTTGACTATATCATAATTTGGTCTCCTAGCCATTCAAAATCTTGAGGTGTATGTTGGCTGTAGCATATTCATTGTAGGAACTAGGTCGCACCAAGATGGGATCTATCAACCTCGGTAGATGAGAGGAGTAGTCCTATGATGATTGAAAGATTGAGTCCTTAAGCCCATGGCCATGGCAGAGTGAAATAATAGAAAAGAGTTTTCCATTAAGGTTTCACATCGGACTTGGATCGATCGATTAACTCATATGACTAATGTTGGATTTGATGAGTTCACCTTAATCCTAATTCAGTCGGGACTCATGATAGAGGAACTCAATCACACAAGTAGCTGCACTGAGAGGTTCATCTTCAGTTCTGATGGGTTGCCACCATATACTGCCAGGTATCACTGGTGGATTTTGAGAGCAATTAGAATGATCTTGATGATCGATCATTCTAATTGTCTGAATCAGAAGAGTTCTGGTCCATCGAAAAGAGTTTCGATGATGTCGATGATGAGATCATGACATGTCTCATTACCATACAAAATTGAACCTAACTGGGTCACACTAACAAGGGTGAGGATCTGGATGTCATCAATTGGGCTAGCCCAATTGATTTGGATTAGATCCAATTAGGTTCAAGAAAATCGTGCTAGCACACGATTGAGCCTAACTTTCTCCTCGTGTAATCTTTTCTATCTCTACTGAGCCAAATGTGATTTGACTCATCCAGAGAATCTTGAAAAAAATTTTCTCAATCTAAATGAAGCTTGTCCAGCTTAGAAAAGGCTTGTCTTAATTCATGAGATGAATTTAAGACAAGCACCTGCTAATTCCTATCACCTGCCAATTTCATTTTAGGACATTTGTCAAAAGTTGACATATGGGTCTTAAATTAAAGGCCACCTGGCAAGATCTTATTGAAGGATTTTTGTGAAGCCAAACCATATCAAATTGGGCACCATAATTAGATTATGGCGTGAGCCCAATTGGATTAAGTGGGCGCCCCAAGTGGATAAAGTTGGAGAGTCTTGATAAGATTGGACTCTTTGGCGCCAACCTCTCTTTGTCCTTATCCAGTGTTGGTGCCAACTTTGAGATAGAGGCTTGGGTTCTTATCTGATGTGATCAGATGATATCAAGCAACCAATCAAAATTTTTTCAAAATTTATTAAAATTTTTTGATTGGTTGAATGATGTGGCACTGTGCAGCATACAAGGTCTATATAAACCCTTCTACGCCTAGGGTTAAAAAAAGAAGTTGTTTTATGCTCCAAACCCAATAGCTGCCACCCCCTCCCTTCTTCTCCACATCCTCCTAGCTCTACTATATTCCCTCCTCACATCCAAGGAGTTGGACATTCATCTGGTGCAAGAAAAAGGTGTGGTGACACCTGGAACAGGAAGGCTGCAGGACATCTTCGACAGGCTGCTGCTCCAACTTCAAAAAGAGTTCTGAAGTACTTTCAAATTAGATAGAGATCTAATTTTTGGAGTATAGATTCGCAAAGAGAATATGTTCTAGGTCTTGCCTGAGTGGATGCCGATAAAGGCTAGGTGCTTGCGTGGCTACATCAGAACTTCGGGCAGTGCTGAGATCATCTATAGGGTAATCAAATTACCCTTGAGATATGTCTATACTTCTCATACTTTTAGATTAAATTTTAAATTTTAAATATCAGATAATAAAATTAGATCTAACAGACATTAGATTTGAAATAGTATAGGATAAAATTTTTAAATTATTTCACCCCAGATTTGATGAAATCTGGAAGATCCTACAAAGGAAAAAGATGATTTTTTCTTCATCCACACCGTAGACTCAAGACACATCTACCCTAAGGAAGCGATCATACACCAACCTTCCAGATTGATCACCATCCTCATGATGATTCTATGGTCAGGAGCTGTTTATGAGTTAGTTATGTAAATTCATGCCTTAAATTTTCAACTCTTGAAAATATGAATTAACATTCCTACTAACTCAAAAGATGTATCACGGATATAATGTACACAATGTGATAGTAGAATAACCATTTTATTCATTTATAGTCAAAATTATAAATTTACCCTTACATTTGTATAGAAATGTGTCAGCCAATCTGGCATCTTGGGCACACATCTAACAAACTCCCACTTGACCTAATGCCAATTGGCTATATATCTAAGTCCCATCTTCTCAAGGTGGGCTTCGATCTTCAACTGGCCTAATGGCTTTGTCAGTGGGTCTGCCACATTATCTGTGGAGTCGACTCTCTTAACCTCGACATAACCTTTTTCGAGGTAATCACGGATCAGATGGAATCGCCGCTCGATATGCTTGGACTTCTGGTGAGATCTTGGCTCCTTAGCTAGGGCTATGGCGCCATTATTGTCGCAGTAAAGAGGGATGGCATCCGATAACATCACTCCAAGCTCTGCAATAAACTTTTTATACTAGAATGCCTCCTTCGCAGCTTTTGATGTAGTAATATACTCTACCTCCGTGGTGGAATCTGCAATCATCGTCTGCTTGAAACTCTTCCAGCTAACTGCACCACCATTGCAAATGAATAAACTCCCAGATGTCGACTTTCGATCATCTATATCAGACATAAAGTCTGAGTCTGTAAATCTCTGAACCTGGAGTTCTCCATTCTCAAAGACTAGAAACATATCCTTAGTCCTTCTCAAGTACTTGAGGATACATTTCACAGAAGTCCAATGTTCTTTGCCTGGATTCGACTGATATCTGCTTGTGACACTCACAGCATGGGCTATATCAGGTCGTGTACATAGCATGGCATACATGAGGCTCCCTATTACGGAAGCATAAGGGATCTTGCTCATGCGTTCAATCTCCTCAGGTGTACTAGGGCACATCTTCTTGGAGAGATGAATGCCATATCTAAAAGGTACTAAACCTCTTTTGGAGTTTTTTATGCTAAATCTTTTTAGCACCTCCTCTATGTATATTTTCTGTGAAAGTCCCAGCATCCTATATGGTCTATCTCTATAGACCTTAATACCCAGTATAAAGGATGCCTCTCCTAGATCTTTCATAGAGAACTCCTTAGACAATCATATTTTGACTGAGATCAACATGAAAATATCATTCTCAATCAGGAAGATGTCATCTATGTAAAGTAGGAGGAAGGCAACTATGCTCCCACTGACCTTCTTGAACACACATGGTTCCTCCTCATTCTTAATGAAACCAAATATTTTGATCACATCATTGAAACAAGTATTCCAGCTCCGAGATACTTGCTTAAGTCCATAAATGGACTTTTGTAGCTTGCAGATCTTGTTGGGAAATGTGTCCCAAAAAGCCAATCGTCAAGCTGTTGACGGTTGAGCAACCAAGTATTGTAATTGATTTGTTAATAAATAAAATATATTTGGCATTTTCATCATAAGCTTTCATCTTCTAATGAACTCCGTTGTTATGATGAAGTCCTTAGGACTATTTAAGTTCGATAAAGAGAGGATTTATCGATTAGTCCTTAAAACTGTTCACGACCAAATGATAGGCTGTTAATAAGGATGACAGCTTCTATCGAGCATAGGTCGCTGTAGGCCATATGGGTTGGTTGTCCTCTTAACCAAGGAGTGTGGAGACACTGGTATGGCATACAGGTGAGATGTAAGGGTACATCATCATTGAACATGACCAACTCCAGAGTATTCTACTGTCGAGAATATCTCTGATGGGATATAGGTATAAGTGTCCCTTAGACTTGAGATCGCCTCAGTGACTTGCAAGCAACTCACTGTGCTTTGGTACTGGACTAACTGAATTTCTAATTCAGGGACGGAAGGCTTCTGGGCATAGTCAAGTACTTGCGAAGTCAGAGTGTGATCGAGATGGGATTGACCACTCCAAGAGTTGGAGAAGAATGAGTCGCTGTATTTCAATTTAGCAAAACCTTGGCCAGGGTAATCCATTAGATGGATTTGATATTTTGAAATATAATGTGGACAACCTGATCAGAGTTGACAGTTGAACTCTGGGATGTCCTATGATCATTTTGGTCAAGGGGATGAATTATATGAAAACTATATCCGCATGGGTTCTAAGGATGTTGTTCTACACATTCGACCTATCCGGACGTCGGGTACCATTGCTAGATGGTCACTTCGATTGGTATAAGAATTTGTTCCTATGCTACCGGCTTAGGTTCGGACCTATGAGGTCACACACATTAGAGTTCATGATCCGATCGGATGGTTGATCAACGATTAAGAATCGTTCTAGGGTTAGATGATCAATACGATTGATATTTAACCCAGTGCAAGTGTTGCAGGAGGATCGATTAGCAATTCAATTGCTAATTAGCTTAATTTGATTAAGCCAATGGGCTGAGATTAAGTCTAATTAAATATGATTTAATTAGATTTGATTTGGGCTTGATTGGATCAAGTCCAATTGGTTTATTGGATAAGCCAAGTGCAAGGAAAGACTAGTCCTAGTTCAACTAGGACTTCGGTCAATCTAATTTCTAATTTGATTAGAAAATTAAATCAGATTTAAATCTAATTTAATCTGATTAAATTAGGTTCTTAATTAGGTTAAGACCTATTTTAATTGGGTTGATCTAATTTTGATTTGATTTGGTTTGGGAAACCAAATTAAAACAAGTTATGAGACAGAATCCTAGTAGGACTAGGATTCCACCTTGCACCACATAAACCTTCTCCACGCCCTCTCTCTTATTCAACGCCAATCTCCACTTATTTTGTGCGACAAAAGCCCTCTCCCAGATCTCTCCCACGTTCACAAAAGGTCTCCTCTCTTCTTTCTTACATGGAAGGTGATTTGGATCAAATCTAAAAGGAATAAGTTTGGATTTCGAATTCTATGAGATAGAGTTTTAGAAATCCAAAACTCTTTCAATTTTGCACCGAATTTATCCAATTTTTTTTTTGGAATTTTCGTGGCTTTTAGGGTTTACATTGTGCACCCTTTTCTGTTGATCCATCCACGAAAATATGAAAAAGGTGCTCAAGAGTTGGGCGTCCCTTTACTTGCCATGTTTGGATAAGCCTTGACTAGGTGTTTGACCTAGACAAGGACTCTATCATATCTCTCTATATAAGATGAGTTTCTTTGTGAAATTTTAAGGAGAGATAGTTTTTTGAGAGGCCTTTCTGTCATCCAAAAATCAGAGAGAAATACCTTTGGGTCGTAGAGATATAAAAGATGCAAGTTTGGGTGTCTAGAGAGAAAAACGTGAAGAAGAAGAGGGTCTTCTTCTAGGGTTTTTATTTTCATATCTTTCCTCCTTCCATCTTGAGTTTCCTGAGAGCGTCTCAGATCTGAAACTCCTCTTTCTACTTTCCATCTTTGGAAGAGTCCAAATCAAGAAGAAGGAGGAACCTGATCAACCATCAAAGAAGGATCAGCGCAGTACTAGCATACTGTGCTGATTTCCTGAAGCAGGACTTCTGATCGAGATTCGTGGGCTCGTGTGGACGACTCCTAGAGGCCGGATGCGTGTGCGGCTTGTAACATCATCCTTAAGCCCGGATCAGCGAGGTTAGAGCATCTAACTTGCAAGGTAATAGATCTGATCTATTATTTAATACATACATTAGATGTAGCTAGTATAGAAACATGTTGATATGATCAACATGTAGTTCATACTATATTTATATATATTTTAATTTTTGATTTAATGCTATATAATAATCATGTAATAGGATCTTAGATCTAGAGATTTTCTAATCTTAGAAAATAAATTTTGATTTATTTTAGTCTTCCGCTATATGATCTTGAAAAAGTTTCAAGATCTAACCCTGAAACCCTAGATCTGGTTCCTTCCATTGGTATCAGAGCCTAGGTTCTTTATTACATGATTATTTATACATGCTTAGATTATTTTTAGATTAGATCTAATTTATAATCTGATTATTAAATTTGAAATTAAAATTTTAGATCAATCACAAACTGCAAGGTTGTCCTGCTGTAAGGTTTACCCCTTACAGTGCAAAGGTTGTCCTAGTTTGTGTAGATCTATCTTTAATCATAAATTTATTAGATATGATCTAGATTAAATTTATGATTTATTAGATTTAAAAGATGTTTAAATCTGAAATAAAATCTCTTTATTAATATTTTTGTGCAAAAAAAATTGTTTAAAGTTGAAATTGTTTCAATTACATGAACCTGTTTAGATTAGATCTAAAGTAGTTTCATGTTTATTTCACTTGCATCTTGATTCGGAATCAAACATACAATATGGTTAATAGAATCATATTGTAAAATTATTTTACAAATATGAAAATGATTTTTTTGAAAAGCCAAACCCAACCCTCAGCCCAAAACTTAATTGAGAATTAAGAAGTTGTTTGATTAGGTTCTAGGATTGTGAATTGAAGAACCTAAGACACAAATCATAACACATTGGGTTAATGGGTTAGTGGAACTAGGTCCATTAATTGGGTTAGACCTATGGTTAGATTAAAGATGGACTTAATTAGAGAATTAACTAAATCTAATCAATTGTTGTCTTAGATTAGGTCAAGGATTCTCTAGATCAATTACAATAGTTGTAGTTGGTCAAGTCCATGTCTTTAACGAGAACCAAATGGACTTGATTCTTGGCTAAGCGGTCTAGCACGAACTGTTAGGTTGATCTAATCGAAACTAATTAAACCAGTTGGTGTCTAAGGTAAACCAGACCGGTGGTTTTTAATTGGGAGCCCGCTTACCTGGCCATTCATGATGGTGTCTAAGGCAAGCTTTGGCAGACCCTCCCACTGATCGAACTTACCTGGCCTCTTGGTGAAATTATGTTTTGATCGGATCACTTGACTATTCGAGCTGACCCATGTCAGCTAGGTAAATCAGTGTGACTGATTTAGGTGCTCCTAGACCAGCCCTGGTCTCCCTTAAGCTGACTTGGTGAAGCCAGTGGGAGGATCATGATAAGCTGGTTCATCTGACCTCATCCTCTATATTATTTAAATCCTCAAAATTATTAGGTCCTTAAAATGATAAAGTTATGGAGATAACTGAGTCATAGCCTCCCATTAAGGTGTTTGATAATGAGTCCATGAACTCAATAATCATTGCAGACCCAAAGGCCTGGTGCTTGTTGACTAATGGAATTATCACTCATCATATGACGACTTGGAAGTATCTCTCTAATGGTGGTTAGGTGAGCCAACCAAAGTTGGGCTTAATCATTCGTTGGTTAGATACACCAAGTATGATCATGTTAATGGTTGGACCTAACTGGATCCTTACAGTGGAGGCCAAAGCCTACTGATTAGGTTTCTGGGGCAAAATTAAAATTACTAGAAATTGTTTAGAGAAACAATTGGTTATGAACCTACCCTTGATGTACATGGGTTGGCCAACCAAAGTTGGGCTTGTGTGCAGTCTAAGTGGATTCTAGTACCCGCTAAGGAATTAGGGTAATTCCTCGAATTGAAGGTAGAGGCTACCAATTCGAATAAAATAGTGGGAGAAACCTTTTGATTAAAGTCCAAATCTTTAGGTTTAATGAATCAATTACTAATTAGGTTATGGTTCTCCTTTGTGCAAATATGGCCACTTCCCTATCGCTCCGATCATTGTTGGACAATGATAAGTTGGTGGGACCCAACTTCGGTAGCTGGTACCGAAAGTTGAAGATAGTCCTGGAGCATGAACGGATCCTATATGTGATAATGGATCCTGCACCTGAGGAGCCAGCTGTCAATGCACGTGGAACAGTTAAGACACTTACCAGAAGTGGCTCAGTGACCGGACCACGGTGCGCTGTATCATGCTGGCTGCTATCATGAGCGACGAGTTCAGTCGCAGATTCGAGACGGCTCAGCCAAAGGACATGCTTCAAGTGTTGGAGGATACCTTTGGCACACCCGATGACGTAGAGAGGCACAAGACTAGTTGTGCCATCTTCAACGCCAAAATACGGGATGGAGTCTCTATCACTGATCATGTATTGTACATGATCGAGCTGATGGAACGATTGAGCAAGCTCGGCTTTCCCTTGAAAGCAGCTTGGGAAAGATGCAATACTGAACTCGCTGCCCAAGTCTTGTCTCCCATTCCTCACTCATTATAGAATGACAAAGCCTGAAGTAAACTACCATGGGTTAATGGGGTTGCTTCAGAACTTTGAGAAGGATCACCAACTCCTCAAGGAGTCGGTGAACTCAGGGAACTCAGTGGGAGGTTCATCTTCTGGTTCTCGACCCTTTGAGAAAGGAAAGAAGAACAAGAAGAAGAAAGTCAAGAAGGTGCAAGTTCAGGCTGGGACATCTGTGCAGAGCCAGACCAAAAAGATCAAGCCTGATAAGAGTCTATTCTACTGGCAAGCACCCTAGATTAGATAGTGTGTTAAATATCTACTTATGGCATTGGAGGCTAGGTCATATAAATAAGAACAGAATAAACAGGTTGACTCAAGAGGGAATCCTCAAAGTCAGTGATTGTGAATCACTTCCAACCTGTGAGTTCTGTCTTCTTGGTAAAATGACCAAGTCACCTTTTACTGAAAAAGCTGAGAAACCTACTAAGCTCTTGGGCCTAGTACATACTGATGTATGTGGGCCCATGAGCACCAGTGCTAGAGGTGGATATTTCTACTTCATAGCTTTCACGGATGACCTATACCTATATGGATATGTCTATCTGATGAAACATAAGTCGGATTCATTTGAAATGTTCAAACGATTCTGAAGTGAAGTAGAAAAATAAACTGGGAAGAGTATTAAAACTCTTCGATCTGATCGAGGAGGAGAATATCTTTCTAGTGAGTTTCTCACATATCTAGGAGAGAATGGGATTCTCTCTCAATGGACTCCTCCAGGAACACCACAGCATAATGGTGTGTCTGAAAGGAGGAATCGGACTCTGTTAGATATGGTCCGATCCATGATGGGTTTTGCTAGCTTGTCGATATCCTTCTGGGGATATGCACTCGAATCGGCCTGTTATCTATTAAATAGGGTTCCAAGTAAGTCTGTAATTAAGACTCCATATGAGATATGGACGGGACGTAAGCCAGCACTTTCACACCTTAGGGTCTGGGGGTGCCCGGCCTATGTCAAACGATTAGTCACAGACAAACTTGGACCTAGGTCTGACAAATGCTCATTCATAGGGTACCCCAAAGAGACAAAAAGATATTTTTTCTACCATGCTGATGAACAAAAGGTGTTCGTCAGCCTTAAGGCAATCTTTTTAGAAAAGGAGTTCCTTGGTGAAGGAACCGTTGCCTCTAAGGTTGAACTTGATGAAGTTCAACAGGTAGAAGGACCGACACCAATAGCTGAACCTGAGTCGGATATGATTAGATCAGATCCGGAGCCCAATATACCTGCACCATTAAGGCGATCCGGTAGAGTACCGCGTCAGCCGGACAGATACTACGGTTTCTTGGTCCGGGACGGTGATCCCATCAAACTTGATGAGAATAATGAGGATCCGATCACCTATATGGATGCTATGCAGAGACCTGATTTCGAGAAATGGCTTGAAGCCATGAAATCCAAATGGAGTCCATGAAGGTCAACGATGTATGGACATTGGTTGACCCACCTGAAGGGGTTAAACCCATTGGGTGTAAATGGGTCTTCAAAAGGAAGAGGGGCGCAGACGGAAAGGTGGAGACCTATAAAGCCCGTCTGGTTGCCAAGGGGTATCGTCAACGTTATGGTATTGACTATGACGAGATGTTTTCCCCTGTGGCAATGCTCAAATCTATTCGGATAATGCTTGCAATAGCTGCCCATCTGGATTATGAGATCTGACAGATGGATGTAAAGACAGCTTTTCTGAATGGAGAGCTGACTGAAGAGGTGTATATGATACAACCTGAAGGGTTTACATCCACAGATGAGTCCAAGGTGTGCAAGCTTCAGAGATCCATTTATGGATTGAAGCAAGCTTCTCGGAGTTGGAACATGCATTTTGATAAGGTGATCAAAACGTATGGCTTCATTAAGAATGGAGAAGAGCCCTGCATCTATAAATGGGCAAATGGTCCAGTTGTGGTATTCCTTATCTTGTACGTGGATGACATTCTCTTAATCGGAAATGACATCCCCGCACTACAGGGAATAAAAGTTTGGTTGTCATCACAGTTCTCCATGAAGGACTTGGGTGAAGCATCCTACATCCTAGGGATGAAGATCTATAGGGATAGATCTAAAAAGATGCTTGGGTTATCCCAGTCCATGTACATAGATACTGTGCTGAAGAGGTTCAGCATGGAGAATTCCAAGAAGGGCTATCTACCGATAGGCCAAGGAATTTCTCTCTCTAAGAAGGATTGTCCAACAACTCCTGAAGAGAGAGAGCGTATGAGTAGAGTCCCATATGCTACAGCCGTGGGATCTATCATGTATGCCATGACATGTACAAGACCAGATGTGGCATACTCACTAGGAGTAGTGAGTAGATACCAATCTGATCCTGGAGAAAACCACTGGAAAGGGTTACAGCCATCCTTAAGTATTTGAGAAATACTAAGGACCAATGGTTGGTTTATGGCAAGTCAGATCTGAAACTTGTGGGGTTCACAGACTCCAGCTTTCAATCTGACCATGATGATAGCAGGAGTGTGTCGGGTTATATCTTTACTCTGAATGGTGGAGCCATCTGCTGGAAGAGTTCCAAGCAGCATACTGTGGCGGACTCTGTTTGTGAAGCGGAGTACATCGCAGCATCGGATGCCGCGAAGGAAGCTGTGTGGCTGAGGAAATTCATCAATGAACTTGGAGTAGCATCCTCCTTCGATGGTCCAGTCCTGCTCTACTGCGACAGCACTGGTACCATAGCTCAGGTGAAGGAACCCAAAGCACATCAGCGGATGAAGCACATCTTGCACCGCTTCCACCTGGTCTGAGAGATCGTGGATCGAGGTGACGTCGACTTTCAGAAGATCGACTGAAAGGAGAACCTAGCCGACCCCTTCACTAGAGCCCTGAAAATAAAGGAGTTCGACAACCACAAGTCGAAGATGGGTATTAGATACTGTGCCGAGTGGCTTTAGGACAAGTGGGAGTTGTTGGAAAATGTGTCCCAAAAAGCCAATCGTCAAGCTGTTGACGGTTGAGCAACCAAGTATTGTAATTGATTTGTTAATAAATAAAATATATTTGGCATTTTCATCATAAGCTTTCATCTTCTAATGAACTCCGTTGTTATGATGAAGTCCTTAGGACTATTTAAGTTCGATAAAGAGAGGATTTATCGATTAGTCCTTAAAACTGTTCACGACCAAATGATAGGCTGTTAATAAGGACGACAGCTTCTATCGAGCATAGGTCGCTGTAGGCCATATGGGTTGGTTGTCCTCTTAACCAAGGAGTGTGGAGACACTGGTATGGCATACAGGTGAGATGTAAGGGTACATCATCATTGAACGTGACCAACTCCAGAGTATTCTACTGTCGAGAATATCTCTGATGGGATATAGGTATAAGTGTCCCTTAGACTTGAGATCGCCTCAGTGACTTGCAAGCAACTCACTGTGCTTTGGTACTGGACTAACTGAATTTCTAATTCAGGGACGGAAGGCTTCTGGGCATAGTCAAGTACTTGCGAAGTCAGAGTGTGATCGAGATGGGATTGACCACTCCAAGAGTTGGAGAAGAATGAGTCGCTGTATTTCAATTTAGCAAAACCTTGGCCAGGGTAATCCATTAGATGGATTTGATATTTTGAAATACAATGTGGACAACCTGATCAGAGTTGACAGTTGAACTCTGGGATGTCCTATGATCATTTTGGTCAAGGAGATGAATTATATGAAAACTATATCCGCATGGGTTCTAAGGATGTTGTTCTACACATTCGACCTATCCGGACGTCGGGTACCATTGCTAGATGGTCACTTCGATTGGTATAGAAATTTGTTCCTATGCTACCGGCTTAGGTTCGGACCTATGAGGTCACACACATTAGAGTTCATGATCCGATCGGATGGTTGATCAACGATTAAGAATCGTTCTAGGGTTAGATGATCAATACGATTGATATTTAACCCAGTGCAAGTGTTGCAGGAGGATCGATTAGCAATTCGATTGCTAATTAGCTTAATTTGATTAAGCCAATGGGCTGAGATTAAGTCTAATTAAATATGATTTAATTAGATTTGATTTGGACTTGATTGGATCAAGTCCAATTGGTTTATTGGATAAGCCAAGTGCAAGGAAAGACTAGTCCTAGTTCAACTAGGACTTGGGTCAATCTAATTTCTAATTTGATTAAAAAATTAAATCAGATTTAAATCTAATTTAATCTGATTAAATTAGGTTCTTAATTAGGTTAAGACCTATTTTAATTGGGTTGATCTAATTTTGATTTGATTTGGTTTGGGAAACCAAATTAAAACAAGTTATGAGACAGAATCCTAGTAGGACTAGGATTCCACCTTGCACCACATAAACCTTCTCCACGCCCTCTCTCTTATTCAACGCCAATCTCCACTTATTTTGTGCGACAAAAGCCCTCTCCCAGATCTCTCCCACGTTCACAAAAGGTCTCCTCTCTTCTTTCTTACATGGAAGGTGATTTGGATCAAATCTAAAAGGAATAAGTTTGGATTTCGAATTCTATGAGATAGAGTTTTAGAAATCCAAAACTCTTTCAATTTTGCACCGAATTTATCCAAATTTTTTTTAGAATTTTCGTGGCTTTTAGGGTTTACATTGTGCACCCTTTTCTGTTGATCCATCCACGAAAATATGAAGGAGGTGCTCAAGAGTTGGGCGTCCCTTTACTTGCCATGTTTGGATAAGCCTTGACTAGGTGTTTGACCTAGACAAGGACTCTATCATATCTCTCTATATAAGACGAGTTTATTCATGAAATTTTAAGGAGAGATAGTTTTTTGAGATGCCTTTCTGTCATCCAAAAATCAAAGAGAAATACCTTTGGGTCGTGGAGATATAAAAGATGCAAGTTTGGGTGTCTAGAGAGAAAAACGTGAAGAAGAAGAGGGTCTTCTTCTAGGGTTTTTATTTTCATATCTTTCCTCCTTCCATCTTGAGTTTCCTGAGAGCGTCTCAGATCTGAAACTCCTCCTTCTACTTTCCATCTTTGGAAGAGTCCAAATCAAGAAGAAGGAGGCACCTGATCAACCATCAAAGAAGGATCAGCGCAGTACTAGCATACTGTGCTGATTTCCTGAAGCAGGACTTCTGATCGAGATTCGTGGGCTCGTGTGGACGACTCCTAGAGGCCGGACGCGTGTGCGGCTTGTAACATCATCCTTAAGCCCGGATCAACGAGGTTAGAGTGTCTAACTTGCAAGGTAATAGATCTGATCTATTATTTAATACATACATTAGATGTAGCTAGTATAGAAACATGTTGATATGATCAACATGTAGTTCATACTATATTTATATATATTTTAATTTTTGATTTAATGCTATATAATAATCATGTAATAGGATCTTAGATCTAGGGATTTTCTGATCTTAGAAAATAAATTTTGATTTATTTTAGTCTTCCGCTGTATGATCTTGAAAAAGTTTCAAGATCTAACCCTGAAACCCTAGATCTGGTTCCTTCAGATCTTGTGATCATCATCACTGGATGTGAAACCAAGCAGCTGTTCCATATAGATATCTTCCTCAAGATATCCATTTAAGAATATCATTTTCACGTCCATCTGCCATGTTTCATAATCAAAATAGGCTGCAACAGCAAGCAATATGCAGATAGTTTTTAGCATGGCTACAGACGAAAAGGTATCCTGATGGTCAATGCCTTCGCGCTGACTATAACCTTTCGCTATGAGCCTAGCCTTGAATGTCTCCATATTTCCATCTACACCTATCTTTCTCTTGAAGATCCATTTACACCTAATAGGTACAATACCTTCAGGTGGATCTACCAAGGTCCAGACTTGGTTTGAGTGCATCGAGTCAATTTCTGATCTCATTGCCTCTAACTATTTCTCAGAATCGATATTTGATATCGCCTTGTCATAGGTCTTGGGGTCATCACCATGAGTCCCATTTCCCGTGAGGAATATTTCCTCTACTTTCTCTTGTATAGTACCTAGTACCTTTCAGGAGGACGAAAAATCCTAGTCGATCTACGAGGTGGAAGAGGTCGTGTTAGAACTGGTTCTAATTGATTGGGTTCCTCAGGTTCTTTAGCTCATTGCTCTTAGGAGACATTCTCTTTGAGCTTAATTATTCTTCCAATGCCACCATCTTGAATAAACTATTTTTTAAGAAAAATAGCATGTTGATTCACAATCACATTGTGATCTTTCGAAATATAGAAATAGTATCCTAATGACTCTTTAGGATATCCTATGAACTGAGCTCTAAAAGACTTGAACTCTAACTTGTCCGCCTATTGTCTCTTGACATGAGCCGGACAACTCCAAATTCTGAGATAACACATACTTGGCTTCTTACCATGCCATATCTCATATGGTGTAGTAGGAACGGTTTTAGAGGAAACTCTATTCAATACATATATTACTGTCATGAGATAATGTCCTCAAAGAAACTCAGGAAGGTCTGTGAAGCTCATCATGGAACGGACCATATCTAATAGGGTCTGATTCCTCCGTTCTGAAACCCCGTTGAGTTGTGGCATTCCAGATGGAGTCCATTGAGAGACTATGCCATTGTCCTTAAGATAGTCTAGAAACTTCCGACTAAGGTATTCATCTCCTCGATCTGATTGAAGAACCTTAATGGGCTTTCCTGTTTGTTTTTCTACTTCATGTCTAAATTCTTTAAACTTTTTAAAGACTTCAGACTTGTGTTTCATTAGAAACACATACCCATACCTAGACATATCATTGGTGAAGGTAATGAAGTAGACATAGTTGTCTCTAGCCGGCTCATCAAATGGGCTGCACACATCTGTATGTACTAGGGCAAGTAGGTCTGGGGCCCTTTCCCTATGTCATGTAAAAGGAAGCTTGGTCATTTTGCCTTGAAGGCATGATTCACAAACTGGATATGACTTGGAAGTCAACGGACTCAATAGCCCAAAATTTTCCAATTTGTTAACCCTGTCTTCCGCTATATGACCTAGCCTTAGGTGCCACAGATACCTATCATTTAGACTATCTCTAAGCCTTTTAATTTCTATGGCATTTATATTTTGCTCGATATGAAATATAGATACATCAATATGTAGCTGATAGAGATCATTAATAAGAAAACCATTTGCAACTATATTATTTTCATAAAATATGTTACAATGGTTCTTATGAAAGCTAATCACATAGCCTTCTTGTCGTAAACATGAAACAGAAATCAAATTTCTGCTTGCTGCAGGCACATAATAACAATCTCTAAGAACTAAATCTAATCCTAACGGTAATCGCAGAGGATAGGTTCCCACGATCACAGTAGCAACTCTTGCTCTATTCCTGATGCATAGGATCATATCCCCATCCCTCAGCCTCCTGCTCTCCTCAAGACCCTGCATAGAAGTGCACAAATGAGCACTAGAACAAGAGTCAAGTACCCAACTGGATGCAGAGAAAATCGTAAGATTAGATTCTATAATAAGCATTCCTCCAGAAGGACCATTCTTCTTGTTCTTCAGGGTGGCCAGGTACTGAGGATAGTTCCGCTTCCAATGGCCGTCTGAATTACAGTGAAAATATTTTCCCTTTTCAATAGCCTTCTTTTTCGGTTCCGTCTTCTTCTTCCTATCTACCTTCTGCTTCTTCGCAGACTTCTTCTTCTTTTCAAAAGACTTTCTCTTGAAAGAAGTCCGCTCTACAGTAAGGACTGAGCCTTTTGAATCCTTCAAAGAAAGCTCAGTCATAACCAACATGTTCATTAACTCAGCCAAGGTATACTACATCTTATGCATATGGAAGTTCATGATAAACTGACCATATGCATCAGAAAAGGACTGAAGGATCACATCAATCTGAAAATCCCTATCTATGATGACACCGAGCTTCTCAAGCTCCTCAAGGTCCTTGATCATTGTCAAACAATGATCTTGGACTGACTGTCCATCACGCATTTTAGCCTTAAAAAGTCTTTGGCAGACTTGATACTTGGCTGTGCGACTTTGTTCACCAAACAACTCTTATAGGTGAGCCAACATTTGGTGGGTAGTCATAATGTTCTCATGCTGGTGCTGCAAGTCATCAGATATGGCACCCAACATGTAGTACCTGACTTTGTTATCGTCATCCATCCACTTTTTCAGAGACGCTCTCTGTTCAGCAGTCGGACGTGCTAGTATGGCTGGTGGGTCCTGGTCAAGACATGAGTCAGTTTCTCGAAACCCAGAATAATTCTATAGTTCCTCAACTAGTCTTTGAAATTAGGTCCAGTCAATCTGTGGGTGTCTAGTATTTTGGTCAGGGGGTTGGACGCAGACATGTTTCCTGTAGAGAGTCAAAAGTTTCTAGTTAGATTTTGTAATCAGACTTAACCAATTTATTTAGAAATTTTATTTTTAAATAAATTAAGCTCCCACTATTTTCTCAGATCCCTACACTCCCTAGGTAGAGATGTGAAAATCTTTGTGATTAGTGATTTCTAGTGGGTGGTACGGTTTCACCGACAGGCTCACCACCTCACCTAACAGTTATTGGTGATGGGTCAACCGATGAGTGGACAACTCTTATCCAATGATTCTCTAATCATGGTGCACCCAAAACTTGGTCTCTAATTCATGAAGCTCACCATGTCTGGAATATTGCTTCAATCTTTAGTTAAGTCAGACCCACCATTTGCACGAATTAGATTCCTGATTGGGTCCCTCACCGTATCCAGAATATTGAGGACAACCCATCCTCTAATCCGTAGCATCCAATGCCTAATGGACATGGTTGCATCTTTTCGGTGCAACTGAGTCACTGTAACCAGCCAAGAATAATCAACCCCGGGAAGGGCCCGCACATCCATAATGATGGAAGACCTTAGACTTAATAATTTCTTAAGAAGATTTGATTTAGGTCTCATTAAACTTAACTTGACATAGTCATAACAATTATGACTAACCTAGTGGCATGGGTTAGCTCGAATTGTTAGCCACCTCAAATCAGAATTGGGTCAACACATATGGCTATATAAGTGAGATCGGTGGGAGGGATATGCCAATTACTTGACAAGAATGCATTCGAGTCGAATAGCTCTCAATTAAAAATCAGTCGATCGTATCTGCCCAACTTACCTTAGACATCAAATTGTCAAACCAGAACCAATTTAGTTAGCCTACAATCCAGGCTCTAACCACCGAGCTAAATTAGGTCTTAACTTGATCGAGTCACATCTAAATGTGATTCAACCTTGACCTAGACTTAATCCTATTAGGCCGGTCAATTATTAGCTTTCATGATCCCACCTAACCAACTTTTGATTCAATTTGATCAACCGCTAGACGAATTGAGCTACCCAAGCCGAACTCAATTTTATGAAATTGCTTAGATCTGAAATTCTCAATTTTAGACCTAATTTAATTTCATAGGCTTAATTTATTAATTAAGTCTTGGGTTCGTAAACAAAATATGTAAAATAAATCTTAGGATTTCAGGATCTAGAATTTTACAGAAAAGTAAATTTTGATTTCTGATTAAGGATGAACGTGCAACACCCCTACACGCCATAAGAACACCCCATTTAATGGGAGAAGAGGGTCTTAAACCCTACTTTATTCTTATGATTGGACAGCCATGAGGAATACCTTAATCAAAAATATTAATTTAACTACAAAACTAGTTAGATCTAAGTTACATATCACATATATAATTTTAGATCTAACTTATACATGCTTTGCATACATCTCATGTATTAAAATCTGATCTAATTAGCATGCTTTTAGATCTGATACATCACATATAATATCTAAAAAATATGATTTAAATTGAACTATTCAATATAAAATCTATTCTAGACAGTTACTAGAATAATTCTACAACTAGTCTAGGAATGCAACAGATCAATCTTATGAATTAATTAAATTTTATTTTTTATTTTTTGATCTAAATATAATATTTATAATATTAAAAAAATAGAAAATAAATTAGATCTAATTTATATTTTAATCATATTAAAATATGAAACTATAAGACTATTCATGGATTAAACTATTCCTAATCTAGTCATGCATCTCATACATGTTAGATCTACTTCGATTTAATTTTAAATTTTTTTGATTTTAAATCCTATCATATCTGATTTAACATCTAAAATCCATCAATATCAGATAAATAAAAATAAAAATTAGATCTAAATTAGATCTGAAATAGAGCCATCAACCTGGCTCTGATACCAGTTGAAGGGAAAAACTGCTTTTTCCTTGTAAGATCTTTCAGATCTAATGAAATCTGGAGTGGAATATTTCAAAAATTATTCTATAATATTTTAGATCTAAGATCTATTAGATTTAATTCCTATTATCTAATATTAAATCTAAAATTATGAGGAATAGAGAAATACCTCTAGGATAACTAGATTATCTTATAGATGATCGCAGCAATGCTCGAGGTTCTAAAATAGTCACGCAGTCGTCTGGCCTCTACCGATATCCACTCAAGTAGGATCTAGATTATCTTCTTCTCACAAATTTTTTCTCCAAAAATTAGATCTAAATCTGATCTGAAAGATCTTCTGAAGCTGGAGCAACAGCTTCTCGACAAAACTCTGCAGCCTTCTAATCAAAGAGCCACCACACCTTGGACAAGCACCAGATGGTTGCCCAACCTCTTGGACATGAAGAGGGGAGGGAGAGGAGCAGAGGGAGTTTAGAGAAGTAGAAGGTTTTCAGGTTTTTGTTGGGTATTGAGTAGAGTCTCTAAACCCTAGGTGCAGACAGGGTTTAAATAGGCCCTGCTGCACCATGCAGTGCCACATCATTCGACCAATCAAAAAATTCTAATTAATTTTGAAAAAATTCTGATTGATGGAGTGATATTATCTGATCATATCAGATAAAAATCCCCACAATCTCTCCTACTATTGGCATCAACACTGGATAAGCACAGTGAGATTGGCGCCCCACAGTCCAAGTTGATCAAGGGATCAGAGTCCTCATCTTATGGGACTCTATCCTTATCCACTTGGGGTGCGCGCCATATCTGATTATGGCACCCACTTTGAGAGTAAAATTAGCAGGTGGACACTCCACAAAAACTCTCTAATGGCCTCTTGCCAAGTGGCCTTCAGTCCAAGGTCCATGGGTCAATGTTTGACCAATGTCCTAAAATAGAAATGGCAGGTGACAGGAATTAGCAGGTGTTGTCTTAAATTTATCTCATGAATTAAGATAAATCTTTTCTGAGCTAGACTGGCTCCAGTCAGATAGAGAGAAACCTTCTCAAGGTTCTCTGGGTGACTCAAATCATATTTGGCTCAGTCGAGATGAAAAAGATTACACGAGGAGAAAGTTAGGCTCAATCGTGTGCTAGCATGATTTTCTTGAACCTAATTGGATCTAATCCAAATCAATCAAATTGGACTAGCTCAATTGATAACATCCAAATCCTAATTCTTGTTTGTGGGATCTAGTTAGATTTATTTTCGTATGGTAATGAGACATGTCATGATCTCATCATCGATATCATCGAAACTCCTTTCGATGGACCAGAACTTTTCTAATTCAGATAATTAGAATGATCGATCATCAAAATCATTCTAATTGCTCTCAAAATTCACCAGTGATACCTAGCAGTATATGATGGCAACCCATCAAAAATGAAGACAAACCTCTCGGTGTAGCTACCTGTGTGATTGAGTTTCTCTATCATGAGTCTGGACTAAATTAGGGTTAAGGTGAACTCGTCAAATCCAACATCAGTCATATGAATCAATAGATCAATCCAAGTTCGATGTCAAATCTTAATGGAAAACTCTTTTCCATTATTTCACTCTGCCATGGCCATGGGCTTAAGGACTCAATCATTCGATCATCATAGGACTACTCCTCTCATCTACCGAGGTTGATAGATCCCATCTTGGTGCAATCTGATTTCTACAATGAATATGCTACAGCCAACATACACCTCAGAATTTCAAATGGCTAGGAGATCGAGTTATGGTGTAGTCAAACTATAACACACTCAAAGTGAACTGTCGATGTACCTCAGGTCAAAGAACTAGACACACAGCTGCAGCATCGAGCTAGTCATCGAAGAGAAGGTAGACTTCCTTATGATTGCTCAAGATGGTCACACTCAGTACTCTCATTCTCAATGAATACCTATACTCTTACTCCGGTGTCTTCACATCGTAGACTCAAGACACATCTATCCTAAGGAAGCGATCGTACACCAACCTTCTGAATCGATCACCATCCTCGTGATGATCCTATGGTCAGGAGCTATTTATGAGTTAGTTATGTAAATTCATGCCTTAAATTTTTAACTCTTGAAAATATGAATTAATATTTCTACTAACTCAAAGGATGTATCACAGACATAATGTACACAATGTGATCGTAGAATAATCCTTTTATTTATTTATAGTCAAAATTATAAATTTGCCCTTACATTTGTACAGGAATGTGTCGGTCAATCTGGCATCTAGGGCACACATCTAACAAAAAGATGGTTGTCCAAGAAATTTTCTATGAAAGATCTAGAGAAAGCATCCTATATTCTCAGAATAAAGGTCTATAGGGATAGATCTAAATGGATGCTAGGCCTATCACAAAAGCTATACATAGAGAAGGTACTGAAGAGATTTAGTTTGAAAAACTCTAAAAAAAAAAATTTACCTCTTAGGCATGGTATTAACCTTTCCAAGATGATGTGTTTTACCACATCTGAGGAAGTTCAGTGCATGAGTAGGATTCTTTATGCCTCAGTCATAGGGAGCCTCATGTATATCATACTATGTACTCGACCTGATATAGCCTTTGCTGTGAGTGTCACGAGCAGGTATCAGTCAAATCCAGATGAGGAGCACTGGATAGCTGTGAAGAATATCTTTAAGTACTTAAGAAGGATTAAAGATTTGTTCTTGATCTTTGGAGGAGATTCTGAGTTACAAGTCGAGGGATATAGTGACATAGACTTTATGCCTGATTCTGATAATAGAAAGTCTTCATCAGGATATGTGTTCATTTGCAATGGTGGCGCAGTCAGCTGGAAGAGTTCCATGCAACCCATCATAGCGGATTCGACCACAGAGGCTGAGTATGTCACTTCTTCGGATGCTACAAAAGAAAGCTTATAGTTCAAGAAGTTCATCACAGAACTTGGGGTTATGACATCGAATATCATACCATTTTACTGCGACAACAATGGAGCCATAGCACTTACTAAAGAACTGAGGTCTCATCAAAAATCAAAGCACATCGAGCGGGGTATCATATCATATATGACTATCTCAAAAAGAAACATATCGAGGTGTGAAGAGTAGACTCTGCAGACATCATGGCAGACCCGCTGACAAAGCAATTGAGCCAGTCAAAAATAAAAGTCTACCTTGAGGAGATGTGACATAGATTAGTGGCCAATTGGCTTTAGTCTAAGTGAGAGATTGTTAGATGTATGTCCTAGAAGTCAATATGGCTGATACATTGTAATAAATCTGAGATATAATTTTATACTTTATACATTAATTTGATCAATAAAAGGATAAGTTTATTTTTTATTCAAGTGTGATGTATCTTTGAATCATCCATGAAATTAACTTTTGATACACATTCTCAAAGAGTTGAAAATTAAAGACATATATTTAATTTCTAAATGATCTCGATCATAGAATCATCATAAGGATGGTGATCATTCCAGATAGACTGATGCATAGATCATTTTTTTCAGGATAGATGAGTCTTTAGTCTATGATGTAGAGACACGAGACGATGAGTGCGGGTAGTTGTTAGAGAACAACTAGTACTGAGCGTGACCATACGAGAGATCACTTGGATTTCTATTCAATCATTAGTGATTGTCTCGATGCTGTAGTTGTGTGAATGGTCCTTTAACCTGAGATGGTACTACTGCTCGTAGTGAGACTGCTGGAGTTTGACTGACACATAAACATGGATCTCAATGAGCTCTTATAGTGGATGTTGGTGATAGTTGATCTACTATAGGAGTAGGATGCACATCAAGATAGAATCTATTGACTTTGATAGAGAGAAACTGTCCTATGAGATTTGAGAGACTAAGTCTGAGAATTTGTGGTCACAGTAATATGATTGATGTGAAAGGTTTTAATGCAATGGCGGAAGCACGGATTTCAAAGTAATTATTATGAAATTATAAAATTAAAACCTAACTCCAAGATCATCTTATCAGAAATTAAACCATATAATATGCATTAATATCAAATAAAAGATATAGAAACATACCTCTTATCTCTAAACCCAGATTTGTGCTTAGTTACCAGAGCAATCTGTTTGGGTTTCCACCAGGTGCCTATGTGTTCACCCTCCAATGTTGATCCACATGAGGACTCGATCAACTCTCTAGCACTTATTAGAAAATACTCTACAATTAAATTCTAATTTATCATAATTTAAATGCAATTTGGGCAGAACCTCCTTTCTTGGCTTTGCTGTCACACTGTTGGACCTTTTCTTCCCTTTCTTTCTTGCTCCTTGTCTCCTTAATTATTATTCCAATTCTCTAAGCCTTTTAGAAGATTTCTTATCCTTTATCAAGACTTTATCTAGACTAGAGAGAAAGAATAAAGAAAATTAGATAAGCAGAGCCTCTTGTAAAAAAGAAAGAAGATTTCTGAATACCCGAGACTCCTCGACGTGCACCCCTATTTATATTGCATGTAAAGGTGCAATCCAAAACATCTCATGCCCTCTTACAATTTATCTCATGCCTCTTGTCTATTTCTCACACCCCATAAGTTAAGAAATGCCATGTGTACATCAAAGTTGGGTTGAAGAGATGCCTTATTTCAGAAAGACTCTTCGATCTTAACTTACGGTGTTCAGATGAGAAGTCACGAAGCTTCTCTTATTGGCGCCATCAACCCATGACTTTGGATCTGGAAGGAAGCCCATCCAATGGCCAAGATAGATGGTGCCAACTTGAAGAATGGTGCAAGAGATTAAGGGGCGTGGATAATTTAAAACTTATCTCCCCATTTGAAATTTCAAAGGGGCGCTTACAAGAGATGGCGCATGGATTTAATCCTTATCCCTTCTCTTAATTCTTCTACGATGAGTTTAATACTCAGAAGGACTCTTAGGCACCTCCTAAGATATCTGAAATACATTCGTAGAATAAAAGTTACAGAGAAAAATAGGATAGACCTTATCTAAAGGTGGCGCCAACTCCATTCGTGCGCCATGTGGCTCATGCGCATGGATTCAAATCCACACGCCAAGAGAGAGACTCTTAGGCATGTGGTTCTCTGATTTTTGGCACCCAACAGCAAGCCCAATTAAAACACTTCGAACCCACTTCAAGACCAAATCCAATTTGGCTCAAATTGGTTCTAAATTAGCCCAAATCGAAACCCGATTTGAATTCAGTTCAAATCTAAATGCTAGGGTTTGCAACGTGTGCTAGCATGTTCAACTTGCAAACATGGTTTAATCAAATTAAACCCATGATCAATTCCCTTTGTGTGTGACCCATTGGGTTCCACATCTAGCCAGTAGTGAGTCTAGGTACAATTTAAACTAATTTGGTTAGAACATAATCTAGCCGATTTAGGTCAAATCAAGCTGAGCCGTTTTGATCAATCAGAACAGCTTTTAATTAATGATCGAATTAAACTCTTTAATTTGATCAAACTCACAAGACATAATTGACGTCTAGCAACGTATCATGTCTACCTGGAAGATATAAAATTTTGATGGAAATACCAAAAATACCCTTCAGTGGAAAATTACTGTGCATCTTGATCTTACGATCATCCTGCATCCCGAATATAAGTTTGGGTATGAAAAAATGTCAAACCCAATTTTTATATTCACATTTCTCTTGATAATGATTCAATTTATGAAACATTAGAAACCATTTCTAATTTTTCATAATGCTTTGATCAAAGTGTTCCTGAATCATTATTTGATTGAAGCAGATAGGATGCGAACTCCTTTACTAGGAGCGATCGTTTCCATATTGACCTACTTACAACCTTCATAAGCAATCTATCATATCCAGAACATCCCGTACATGATTAAATCATGAATGAGTATGATCCAAAATATAGATTTCATGCTTATAAGGTTCTATGGCAGTCTCAGGTCAAAAGATTTACATGCAAATTTCCACTATAAGAAAAATCTGTTGACATGTAGATAAGACTCCATCAGATATTCTTTAATTGGGATCAATTCAGTGAATTCATTCTTAATGAACACTTACATCCTTATATTAGTGTCATACACAAGTAATTAAGAGATAATTACCCTCTCTGTCGAGCATACATAGGATGTACCAGTCTTATCGAAAATATTGATCCCCTACTCAATGTTCCATCGACTAGAAATATTTAAAATTAGAGTTTTAAGGTTTTAGGTCTCACTTGGTATGATCGCATCATAACCCTAAAACCATAGCCCTAATTTATGGGGTTCATCAAAATAAATGCAGCATATGATGAACTAAATGCCTTTATTTATTTAAAAACATCAGTACATGAGTTGTCGGGAGACAAAAAATATCCATCTATTTATACATTTTGATTGGCTTATAGGGCATATTCCTTTCAATCTCCCACTTGCACTAAAGCCAATCTCCCTTATATTTCAACCCCATACAATCGAGATAGCGATCAAATTGCTGTTGTGGTAAAGCTTTAGTGAATGGATCCGCTATGTTGTTCTTTGTGTCTACTCGTTCAATAATAACATCTTGTCTTTCAATTATTTCACGAACGAGATGGAAGCATCTCAAAATATGCTTGGATTTATGGTGAGACCTTGGTTCCTTTGCTTGAGCAACTGTTCCAGTATTATCACAATAAAGTGGTACTGGGTTCTCAATCTCAGGAACAATGCCCAATTCAGTGATGAACTTCTTCATCCAGACAGCTTCCTTGGCGGCTTCACTTGCAGCTATGTATTCTGCCTCTGTGGTTGAGTCAGCTACTGTTTGCTGCTTAGAACTCTTCCAACTCACTGCTCCACCATTCAAAGTAAAGACATACCCTGAAATGGATTTGCTATCATCTGGGTCTGATTGAAAACTAAATCAGAGTATCCTTCTAGTTTAAGATCAGATCCATCATATATGAGAAAAATATTCTTAATCCTTCTTAAGTACTTTAGAATATTTTTCACTGCCTTCCAATGATCCTCTCTGGATCAGCCTGAAATCTACTGGCTATGCCTAAGGCATAAGCTACATCAGGCCTGGTACATAACATAGCATACATTATTGATCCTACAACCGAAGCATAAGGAATAGAACTCATTCTATTTCTCTCTTCAGTTGTCTTAGGAGACATCTTCTTAGAGAGATGTATGCCTTGACTCATGGGTAAATAACCTCTTTTACTTTCATTCATACTGAATCTTTTCAGTATTAAGTCAATGTACTTAGACTGAGATAAGCCTAGCATCCTTTTAGATCTATCTCTATAGATCTTTATACCAAGTATATAGGATGCTTCCCCCAAGTCTTTCATGGAAAACTTATTTGATAGCCATAATTTGACTGTTTGTAACATTGGGATATCATTCCCAATAAGGAGTATGTCATCTACATACAGAACCAAGAAAACTAGGGCACTCCCACTAGTCTTCTTATACACACAAGGTTCATCCACATTTTTGATGAAGCCAAATTCTTTGATTGTTACATCAAAGCGGATGTTCCAACTCTTTGAGGCTTGCTTTAATCCATAAATGGATTTCTTAAGCCTGCATACTAGATTTGGTCTGTCATTTGAGACAAAACCCTTTGGCTGTGACATGTAGACCTCCTCTTCTAGAAAACCATTCAAGAAGGCGGTCTTCACATCCATTTGCCATATTTCATAATCATAGTATGCTGCTATTGCAAACATTATCGAATAGATTTGAGCATGGCAACAGGTGAAAAAGTTTCATCATAATCAATACCCTGTTTTTGCCTGAAACCTTTAGCTACCAATCTAGCTTTATAGGTTTCTATTTGACCATCTGCTCCAATCTTTTTCTTATAGACCCATTTGCACCCAATAGGGTTTACCCCTTCTGGTGCATCAACCAAAGTCCATACTTTGTTAGTATACATGGAGTCCATCTCGAATTTCATAGCATCCTGCCATCTGTCTGAGTCTTTACTCATGACAGCTTTGTATAGGTCAAAGGTTCGTCATTCTTAATGACTTGGGCTTCATTATTCTCAATAATGAACCCATACCTTATAGGTACA
This sequence comes from Elaeis guineensis, assembly GCF_000442705.2. Taxonomy (NCBI): domain Eukaryota; kingdom Viridiplantae; phylum Streptophyta; class Magnoliopsida; order Arecales; family Arecaceae; genus Elaeis; species Elaeis guineensis. Next base: position 97,075,756 of record NC_025998.2, on the reverse strand, counting down.
TGTCGTACCCTCTCTGACCTATGGATAGGAGTTATGTGTTCTAGTTCTTCTTTATTTATGTGAATATTTGGTTGAGAAATATCTATTTGTTTTTGTTGAACTTCATTAATTTCAATATTTCTCCCACTGCCTCTTTCTAGGATAAATTCTTTCTCCATCAAAGTGGCATGCCTACTTACAAATACCTTTTGTTCAGTAGGGTGGTAGAATAGATATCCTATACTATTCTTAGGATATTCTACAAACAAATATTTATCTGCTCTAGTATCTAGTTTATGTCCAAAATTTTTTTTGACATATGCTGAACATCCCCATATCTTAAAATATTTAAGATTGGGCTTCTTACCTCTCCATATTTCATATGGAGTGCTAGATACAGATTTAGAAGGTACTCTATTCAAGATAATTATTGCGGTCTCTAAAGCATAACCCAAGAAGGAAGTAGGTAATTCAGTGAAGCACATCATGGATCATACCATATCTAATAAGGTACGGTTCTTCCTTTCAGCTACACCATTTAATTGTGGTGTATAAGGAGGTGTCCATTCAGAGATAATTTTCTTTGCTTTAAGATGGTCTAAAAATTCATTGGACAAGTATTCTCCTCCTCGATCAGAATGAAGAATTTTTATACTTTTTCCAGTTTGTTTTTCGACCATGCTTTGATACTCTTTGAATTTATCAAAGGCTTCAAATTTATGTTTCATAAGATACACATATCCAAACCTAGATAAATCATCTGTAAATGTAATAAAATATGAGTATCCTCCTCTGGCATGAGTTGTCATAGGGCCACATACATCTGTATGTACAAGTCCTAACAACTCGTTTGTCCTATCTCCATGTCCACTAAATGAAGTCTTGGTCATTTTACCCATGAGACATGATTCACAAGTTCCTAATGATTCACAATCATAAGAATCAAAAAACTTTTCTTTGTACCACTTGTTAATCCTAGTCTCACTAATATGACCAAGTCGACAATGCCAAAGTAAGGTATTATTTACATTATCTCTCTTACGTTTACTATTTTCATCAACATGAAAAATATTATCATTCAAGCATAGAGTCAACAAACCATTGTCAAAAATGCCATGACAAATTATTTCATTAGAAAAATTAATCGAGCAACCATTGCTCGTTATAGATATTTGATATCCTTATTTTATCAACAAGGGTACAGATACAATATTTCTAATGATCTTAGGCATGTAATAACAATTTGTTAGCTCTAAGATCTTTCCAGAAGGAAACTTCAAGATATATGTCCCTACAGCTTCTGCTTGGATAGAATCTCCTCCAGCACCATAGAGCTCGAAGTCTCCCTTCCTCAAACTTCTAATTTTCTGCAGCCTCTGCAATGATTTGCAGATATGAAAACCACAGGCAGTATCTAATACCCATGAGTTTGAAATGGAAGAATTTAATAATAATATTGTATGTATCTCATACATACCTTTTGGTGCATTATTTGCATCAGTCTTCACTATTGCAAGATAAGCCTTGCAATTCATTTTCCAATGACCTGCCTTGCCGCAGTAGAAGCAGGTCGACTGTCTGGAGGTCTTCTTTCCCTTCTTTCTCTTATTTATACCACCTTTAGGGTTCAGCTTCCTATTAGAACCCTTTTTGCCTGCCTTCTTCTTGGAGATCCCATTCACAAGAAGAAGAGGAGCCTTATCCTTCTTGATATGGCTCTCTGCTGTTTTGAGCATATTTAACAGCTCAGACAAGGAAGAATTCAGTTTGTTCATGTGATAGTTCATGACAAACTGAGAAAATGATTCTGAAAGTGATTGCAGGATTAGATCCTGACTCAACTCCCCATCTATAACAAAACCTAATTGACCTAATCGAGTGATCAGGTCAATAACCATCAAAACATGGTTTTGTACGGATGACCCCTCTGTCATTCTGGCATGGAATAACTGCTTAGATATCTCATATCTTGCAGTCCTACTCTGTTCTCCATAAAGCTCTTTTAAATTGAGCAATATGGAATGAGTGTCCATGCTATCATGCTGCCTCTGTAACTCATTTGTCATAGAGGCAAGTATGATACACTTGACAGTTAAAGAATCATTTTGCCACATCCTATATGTGGTTTTTTCTTCCTCTGTGGCATCCTCCCCAACTAGCTCAATGTCAGGGGTATCGAGAATGTAAGAAAGCTTCTCTTGACTAAGTACTATTTTAAGATTTCTCAACCAGTCCACATAGTTGGTACCAGTCAATTTATTTGTATCCAAAATGGAGCGAAGTGAAAATGAAGAAGCCATTAATCTACATAATAAAAAACATTACATAAGCGAACAACTCAAGATGATATACACAATTAAATTAGGACTTTAATTTTATTGTGTCTCCCACTATTTTTATCAGACATCATAACCCTTTAGTATGATGTTTGAGAAAACCCTGATTGATTTTCTTAGTGGGATTGAGACCCTAATTCTTTATAAAAGATCTTATGGTTGCACAACAAACCTTTTATAAGTTTAAAGGTAGGAAACTCTTTCCAATTGCATCTCATGCAATTCTCAATAAAAAACCTTGGCCTCTAAAACATTAATAGCCTTGTGTTTACACAACGGACCATAATATTTTAGTTAAGTAGGATCCTTCATTTTAATACAGTCAAAATAGAATATAAATACTTTTGTGGTTACACAACAAAGCATTATACTCAAAAATTGCTGTAAGCATCTCGATGCACCAGAACAATATTATGTCAGTTTCCATAATTGATCTTGTGGTTACACAACAAACCTAATATGGTTCGTGACATAGTAATGTCCTAGCATGAAGGAAGGCCATAATATAGTAAATATAATACCGAGCATCCTAGTCAAGAATTAAATTATTCTAATCAGCCAGGTAAGTGGAAGAGAGGTGGGGGTCCCCCCGTTGCTTTCCTTAGACACCAATAAATTTTGGCCAGGTCAGGCAACGGAACCAATTAGAAACCATATTCTCTTTACCAATCATGAACCACTTTCCTAGACACCGATTGATCAATTAGACATCATCGACTGGTTATGCTATTGGTTAATTACACTACAACTTAATATCATTTTACAGAGGGTTTTTCAGGTCTCAATACATATTTAATTTCTATATCATAATAAATACATGAATAAAAGAAATTAGCATCATAGTGAACACACTTCAATATGACAAAGCAACATTCCATAATTATATACATCATATTTTTAATTATGAAATAATGAATATGATCTCATCATATAGCATCATAGTGAACACAATTCAATTTGACAAAGCAACATTCCATAATTATATACTTCATATTTTAATTATGAAATAATGAATATGATCTCATCATATAGCATCATAGTGAACACAATTCAATATGACAAAGCAACATTCCATAATTATATACTTCATATTTTAATTATGAAATAATGAATATGATCTCATCATATAGCATCATAGTGAACAAAATTTAATATTACAAAGCAACATTCCATAATTGTATTCTTCATATTTTAATTATGAAATAATGAATATGATCTCATCATATAGCTATCATATTAAAACATAAATAATGATCATATCATATTTATAAGATTGCCTTTAAATCATTAACATATCATCATATGATTTAATTCTAACAAGGTTGCTCTGATACCACTGAGAGATTTTAATGCAATGGCAGAAGCATGGATTTCAAAACAATTATTATGAAATCATAGAATTAAAACCTAACTCCAAGATCACCTTATCTGAAATTAAACCATATAATATGCATTAATATCAAATAAAAGATATAGAAAACATACCTCTTATCACTAAACCCTGATTTGTGCTTAGTTGCCGGCAGCAATCTGTTTGAGTTTCCACCAGGTGCCCACGTGTTCACCCTCCAACGTTGATCCACACGAGGACTCGATCAACTCTCTAGCACTTATTAGAAAATACTCTACAATTAAATTCTGATTTATCAAAATTTAAATGCATTTTGGGCAGAACCTCCTTTCTTGGGTTTGCTGTCACACTATTGGACCTAAAACCATCGACTAGAAATATTTAAAATTAGAGTTTTAAGGTTTTAGGTCTCACTTGGTATGATCGCATCATAACCCTAAAACCATAGCCCTAATTTATGGAGTTCATCAAAATAAAATGCAGCATATGATGAACTAAATGCCTTTATTTATTTAAAAACATCAGTACATGAGTTGTCGGGAGACAAAAAATATCCATCTATTTATACATTTTGATTGGCTTATAGGGCATATTCCTTTCACAGACGACCATGGCAACCAACCCAATTAGATTACTTGCTACTTGGATCAAGTATATCTAAATATACCAATTTCAAAATTTAAATTTTAAATTTCAAATTTCAAATTTCAAATTTTTGAATTTTAAATTTTGAATTTTAAATTTTGAATTTTAAATTTGAAATTTTAAATAACTTTTAAATTATAAATTTCAAATTTAAACTTTTAGATTACTACTTAATCTACGCATGCAAATGTATATCATATTTTAGAACCTGCTCTGATACCAATTGAAGGGAATTTTTATGCAGGGGTAAAATGATAATTTTAAAAATTTTTTAAAATTATAATTTTATGGTAAAAATTATTAATTAATCTAATTAATTAACATGTATTAACCCTACACAAGGATCTAAATATGATATATATAGCATGCATTTAAATTTCAAATTTTGAATTCTACAGTAAATGTTTTACTGTTATGTGTTCAAAACACATTACCTTCATGCAGGTAGTCGATTGCTATAGTCTGATCACTGTCGAAAAGGTCTGATCATCGCAATACAGCCACACAATATGTCTGACCTTCATAGATCATCCACACGAAGCTTCCGATCTGTTCGACTCCTCACGAATGCTAGTTCATTGCAGAACCCTTTCGATGGCCGATGCTGATCGAACTCCTTCGATCGATGTCTGCCGACTCATCAGATGCTCCAGATCATCAGCAAAAGAACTTGAGAGATTGATAAAGCTCTCTCTGAAGTTTGGTGGGCTCATGATACTCGTAGCTCACCTTCTCACTTTTCGAACCCTAGGCAGAAATCCCAGGGTACTCACAAAAGACCCTGCATCCTTTCTCTTTTCTTTTCTTTTCTTTTCTTTTCTTTTCTCTTCTCATGCAGAAGGCCTTTCTTACGCCAGCCTTTCTCTCTAGGATTAGATTTTCGCATGCCCCACCTTCTCTTTCCTTTTAAAATGGTGCAAGACTGCATCTTTACAGCATTTTGACCGCATGAGAGGATAAAGCTAGGTGGTTGCTCACTTGAATTCAAATCAAATTTGAATTCAAATGCCAACCAACCTATCCTTATCCACTCAAGGTGTGAGAAGAGAAGGGGCATGGGTTCTTTGTGCGTGGAGGATTTATACGAGAAACTTTTTCTCATGTAGAGAATGGGGCACATAAAAGGATAAGGTGGCGCATGGATTAGTTGCCCATTAAAATTCAAACATTATTTGAATTTGAATGGCCAACCAACCTTATCATTATCAACACAAGTGGCGCACAAGGGAGGGAATGGAAAGGCTTCTGCCTGGGAGAAAATTCACGAGAACTTATTTCTCATGAAGACAAATAGGCACAGGTGGGTGAGGTGGCACAGGGAGATAAGTCAAAGTGGTTTCAAATATTAAATCAACCTAATTGAACCAACCTTATTAAAATAGGTTAGGCACAATTAGACTAAGTTAAATCTAATATAATTAGGCTTAATTAGACTCAATAATATCTTAATCAAATCAAAAATTGACTAAGCCTAACTCCTGATCATATCAGAGACCAAACCACTTCAGCGATTAGGTCAACTCTTAACCTAATCGGGTCAAACCCAACTGAATCCAATTCAATTGGACTTGATCCAAAAATAATTACTCAATAAAATTGAGTTAATTAGTAATCAAATCACTAATTAAACCTCTCATAAATATTGAGTCCAAATTCGATGGGCAATCGGGCATCAAAGTCCATCGATATGAAACCCTGATCAAAGAGTACCAAACCAGTGGAACTCTTGACCCCGGTATCCAAAATGTGTGAAACTCATGATCAGAGAATCCTGATTCTTGATTATAGAGTCTCAGATATATAGGACTCAGAGTCCTCGAGCATTAGGACTCTTGGTCGAAGAGTCTCAGTCCAGTGGGACTCTTCACCAGCCATCAAATCAGATAGGAACCTCTAATATGTGTGACCCCACAAGTTCGAACCTAAGTCGGTAGCACAGGAACCAATTTCTATACTAATTGAAGTGACCATCTAGCAATGGTATCCGATATTTGGATAGGTCGAATAGTCACAATCGCAACATTCAGAACCTACGCGAATATGGTTACTGTATAATTCATCCCTTTTGACCCCTGTGTATAGAATGACTCAGGGTTAAACTATCAACCCTGATCAGATCATCCGAATCATGCTCAACTCAAACAGTCCTGTGAATCCTCACTAAGACTATCCTGACCAAGGTTTTGCTAAATTAAAACATGACTGTACACATCTCCTGAACTAGAGTGGTCAATCCCATCTTGACACATGCACTGACAAGTCAAGTACTTGACTACACCTAGCAGCCTTCCATCACTGAATTAGAAATTCAGGTAGTCCAGTGCCTAAGTGCAGTGAGTTGCTTGCAAGTCACTATGGCAGTCTCAGGTCGGAGGGACAGTTATACCCATATCCCATCGGAGCAAATCTTGATAGTAGAAAAAGCTCCAGAGTCGGTCACGTTCAGTGCAGATGTATCCTTACATCTCACCTGTATGCCATATCAGTGTCTCCACACTCCTTGGTTAAGAGAACAACCAACTCATATGGCACACAACGACCTATGCTTGATAAACGTTGTTGTCCTTGGTAACAACGTATCATTTGGTCACGAACAGGTTTAAGGATTAAACGATAAATCTTCCTTTGTCGAGTCTAAATAGTCCTAAGGACTTCACTACAACACAGGAGTTCATTAGAAGATGAAATAATTTGTGATGAAAAATATCAAAATAACTTTTATTAATTTATAATTCATATACTAATACAAAAAAAAGCACAACCGTCAACAGACTGATGATCGGCTTTAGGACACTATTCCCAACAGACACTAGTATAGTATACAAATGAGATGTAGGAGTACATCATCACTGAACAAGTGACTCACCTGCAAAGTGCTCCACTGTTAAGAGCAGCTCGTAAAGAATATAGGCATAAGTATTCCTCCAACCTCAGGTCACCACAATGACTTACAAATAACTCACTGTGCTTTGATGCCAGACTATCTGAATTTTTAATTTAATGACAGAAGATTTCTGGGCATGGTCAAGCATTTGTGGTAGTCAGTGTGTGGATCAAGATGGGATTGACCCCTCTGTACTTCAAGAGTCGATGCATCACTGTGTTTCAATTGAGTAAGATCTCAACCGAGGCAATTCATGTGATGGATCACAGAGTTTGAAAAAGATTGAAATACAATATGGATGACTAATTTAGGATTGACAGTTAAACCCTAGGTCACCATGAGCATTCAAGGTCAAAGGGATGAATTATGTGGTAACCATATTCTATGGTTCTTGAGTATTGCCTTGTAAACATTCAAAATATTCAGACGTTGGGAACCATTGCTAAATAATAACTTCAATTTGTATAGAAAATAATTTTCTGTGCTACCAACTTAGTGTTCGGACCTATAGAGTCACGTACAAAAGTCAGACAAAGTAAGAAAGAATTGATTTAAGTTTATATGTTCAATTTAAAAATATGTGACTTGATTGAACAAATATATTAGCTTAATTAAGAATTAAGTTAGGATCATACAGGATTAAACAAATTGACTATATCTAGTTAGCACTAGACATGAGGTTTAGGTTTAATTTTGGAGATGATAATGATCTAATCAATGATCCAAGAGATTTATGAGAGAGTTAATTTATGTCTTAATTAATTTTAGATTAGATCTAATTTAATTAAAAAATAATTAGGTTAAAAATCTAAGTTAGATTTGGACCAAAATCCATTAGATTAGGATTGATAGGCTCTTTAAGTTTGGTTCAAACCAGGTTCGAATCAGATTCAAATCAAATTAAATTTGAGTCAGATTGGATGTGATCCAAAGAGTCCAAAACACCTGAGACTCTCTCTCCAATAGTGGCTAACCAAAGGAGGAAAGGGGATTTATTTCTGCCCCATATGGGAGCGCACGTGTGAGCAATGAGTGCTATCCTTTCTTTATTATATCTTCTAGTTGGATAAGGAAAGAGACCAAATTCAAATCAGATTTGAATTAGGACTTTGATTAGATTTGGGACATCTTATCTATTTAAGGAGGGATCATAAACCACTGGTTATTATGGTAATATTTTGTACAACAAAAATTCCTAAACAACAGTAAGAAAAGAGAGTGTGACAAATAAAGGGAGGCATCCCTTATATTGTGTGTGGGAAATTATGGACGGGTTCTTCTTGACGTGAAGACCTCCTTAGCCTCAATCCGCAAGATGAGATTGAAGTGAATTTCTATGCAGGGGTAAAACGATAATTTTAAAACTTTTTCAAAATTATAATTTTATAGTGGAAATTATTAATTAATCTAATTAATTAACATGTATTAATTCTACATAAAGATCTAAATATGATATATATAGCATGCATTTAAATTTAAAATTTAAACTTCTATAGTAAATATTTTACTGTTATGTGTTCAGAACACATTACCTTCGTGCAGGTAGTCGATCGCTACAGTCTGATCACCATCGAAAAGGTCTGATCATTGCAATACAGCCACACAGTATGTCTGGCCTCCATGGATCATCCACACGAAGTTTTCGATCTGATCAGCTCCTCACGAATGCTAGTTCGTTGCAGAACCCTTTCGACGGCTGATGCTGATCGAACTCCTTCGATCGGTGTCTGCCGACTCTTTGGATGCTCCAAATCATCAGCAAAGGTACTTCAGAGGTTGATGAAGCTCTCTCTAAAGTCTGGTGGGCTCACGATACTCGTAGTTCACCTTCTTACTTTTCGAACCCTAGGCAGAAACCCTTGGGTACTCTTAGAAAAACCCTGCGCCCTTTCTGTTTCTTTTCTTTTCTCTTCTTTTCTTTTCTTTTCTCACGCACAGAGCCGTTCTCATGCCACCCTTTCTCTCTTGGATCAGATATTGCATGCCCCACCTTCTCTCTCATTTTAAAATGGTGCAAGACCGCATCTTTTCAGCATTTTCACCGCGTGACAGGATAAAGCTAGGTGGTTGCTCACTTGAATTCAAATTGAATTTGAATTCAAATGCCAACCAATCTATCCTTATCCACTCAAGGCATGAGAAGAGAAGGGGTGTGGGTTCTTTGTGCATGGAGAATTTACATGAGAAACTTTTTCTCATGTAGAGTAAGTGGCGCACAAGTGGATAAGGTGGCGCATCAGATTAGTTGCCCATTCAAATTCAAACATCATTTGAATTTGAATGGCCAACTAATTAATCTTTATCCACTCAAATGGCACACAAGGGAGGGGTGTGGGAAGGCTTCTGTGTGGGAAAAAATTTACGAGAACTTATTTCTCATGAATTCAAATAGGCGCAGGTGGGTGAGGTGGCGCAGGGAGATAAGTCAAAGTGGTTTCAAATATTAAATCAACCTAATTGAACCAACCTTATTAAAATAGGTTAGGCACAATTAGACTAAGTTAAACCCAACACAATTAAGCTTAATTAGGCTCAATAAAATCCTAATCAAATCAGGAATTAACTAACCCAACCCTTGATCAGATCAGGGACCAAACCACCTCGACGATTAGGTCAACTCTTAACCTAATCGGATCAAACCCAACTGAATCCAATACAATTGGACTTGATCTAAAAATAATTACTCAATTAAATTGAGTTAATTAGTAATCAAATCATTAATTAAACTTTTCATAAATACTGAGTCCAAATCTGATGGGCAATCGGGCATCAAAGTCCATCGATATGAAATCCTGATTGAAGAGTCCCAAACCAATGGAACTCTTGACCTTGATACCCAACATGTGTGAAACTCATGATCAGAGAATCTTGATTCTCGATTACAGAGTCTCAGATATGTAAGACTCAGAGTCTCTGAGCATTAGGACTCTTGGTCGAAGAGTCCTAGTCCAGTGGGACTCTTCACCAGCCATCATATCAGATAGGAATCTCTAATGTGTGTGACCCCACAGGTTCGAACCTAAGCCGGTAGCACAGAAATCAATTTTTATACTAATCGAAGTAACCATCTAGCAATGATACCCGATGTTCAGATAGGTCGAATAGTCACAATCGCAACATTTAGAACCTATGCGAATATGGTTACTGTATAATTCATCCCTTTTGACCCCTGTGTATAGGATGACTCAGGGTTAAACTGTCAACCCTGATCAGATCATCCAAATCGTGCTCAACTCAAACAGTCCTGTGACTCCTCACTAGGACTACCTTGGCCAAGGTTTTGCTAAATTAAAATACGACTGTACACAGCTGCTGAACTGGAGTGGTCAATCCCATTTTGACACACGCACCGACAAGTCAAGTACTTGACTACACCCAGCAACCTTCCGTCACTGAATTAGAAATTCAGGTAGTCCTGTGCCTAAGTGCAGTGAGTTGCTTGCAAGTCACTATGGCGGTCTCAGGTCGGAGGGACAGTTATACCCATATCCCATCGGAGCAAATCTTGACAGCAGAAAAAGCTCCAGAGTCGGTCACATTCAGTGCAGATGTACCCTTACATCTCACCTGTATGCCATACCAGTGTCTCCACACTCCTTGGTTAAGAAGATAACCAACCCATATGGCACACAATGACCTATGCTTGATAAACGTTGTTGTCCTTGGTAACAACGTATCATTTGGTCGCTAACAGATTTAAGGACTAAATGATAAATCCTCCTTTGTCGAGTCTAAATAGTCCTAAGGACTTCACCACAACACAGGAGTTCATTAGAAGATGAAACAATTTGTGATGAAAAATATTAAAATAATTTTTATTAATTTATAATTTATATACTAATACAAGAAAGAGCACAACTGTCAACAGGCTGATGATTGGCTTTGAGAAACTATTCCCAACAATCTCCCACTTGGCCTAAAGCCAATCGGTGTAGTATCTAATACCCATCTTCGACTTGAAGTCGTCAAACTCCTTCACCGCAATGGCTTTAGTGAATGGGTCGGCCAGGTTCTCCTTTCCATCGATCTTCTGAAGGTCGACGTCACCTCTATCCATGATTTTTTGGATAAGATGGTAGCGGTGCAGAATATGTTTCATCCGCTGGTGTGCCTTCGATTCCTTCACCTGAGCAATGGCTCTAGAGCTGTCACAGTAGATCAGAACTGGACCAACAAGGGAGGGTGCTACTCCGAGCTCGGTGAGAAATTTTTTCAGCCACCCTGCTTCTTTGGTAGTGTTGGGGCAAAAATCCGCTTGCGCCGGAGAAGCTGGAGTCGAAGGAGTCGCGATCGCCGTCGGGACCTGCAAAAGAAGTCTAAACCGGAGGTGGGGTTGCTCTAGCAAGACCCTCCGATGCTCAAGTTAGTTCTCTGCCTCAACAAGAATGGAGTACTCGAACAAAAATTTTAGCAGAGTTTCTAGGTAAAAATGAGAGCTTATGAAATAATGTATCTGGGGTTTTCCCTTTTATAGGTGGAGGGGGCAACAAACTGATGGTGACGCCTGTAACCATCTGGTAGTGGGCCGCCCAGAGTCAGGAGGAAATTATTGCGGAGGGTAGTGGAGCGAGATCGTGGTTATCGCCGTGGCTCGCCACGTAGAATCAGTTACGGGGAGTGGAGCGACGTCCACCGTCGTGACTCATCAGGGAGTGATGGGATCGCACAGAATCCACCGCAGGGAGTGGAGCAGAATCATGGCCGTTAATACAGCCTGTCAGGGAGTAATGAAGCTACGCAGGGTCCACCACAGGGAGTGGAGCAGTACTGTCCGTTACTGTGGCCTGTCAGGGGGTCCAGACTTGTCGGCCGAAGTTCGGTTGGAGTCGGTAGCGAGGTCCGGTACCCGTAGGAGTTTGGGTGAGGTCTTCTCGCAATCGGAATAGAAGACGAAGTCTGACTCTTGTAGAAGTCCGAACGCAGTCTACTTGCAGTTGGGGTCGCAGGCGGAGTCCGGCTCTCATAGGAGTCCGGGCGGAGTCTTCCTACAATTGAAATCAAAGGCGAAGTCCAGCTCCTGTAGGAGTCCGGACAAGGCTTACCAGCAATTGAAGTTGGTGATGGAGCCCGGCTCCCGTAGGGGTCCGGACGGAGCTTACCAGTAGTAGAAGTTGTGGATGGAGCCCGGCTCCCTTAGGAGTCCGAGCGGAGTCTTCCTTGCAGTAGAAGCTGTGGGTGGAGTCCGGCTCCCGTAGGAGTCCGGGCGGAGTCTTCCTTGTAGTAGCAGTTGTGGACGGAGCCCGGCTCCCGTAAGAGTCCGGGTGGAGTCTTCCTTGCAGTAGCAGTTGTGGACGGAGCCCAGCTCCTGTAGGAGTCCGGGTGGAGTCTTCCTTGCAGTAGGAGTTATGGATGGAGCCCGACTCCCATAAGAGTCCGGGTGGAGTCTTCCTCGCAGTAGCAGTTGTGGATGGAGCCCGGCTCCCGTAGGAGTCTGGGTGGAGTCTTCCTCACAGTAGCAGTTGTGGACGGAGCCCGACTCCCGTAGAAGTCCGGACGGAGTCTTCCTTGCAGTAGCAGTTGTGGATGGAGCCCGGCTCCCGTAGGAGTCCGGGCAGAGTCTTCCTTGCAGTAGAAGTTATGGATGGAGCCCGACTCTCGTAGGAGTCCGGGCGGAGTCTTCCTTGCAGTAGGAGTTGTGGACGGAGCCCGGCACCCGTAGGAGTCCGGACGGAGTCTTCCTTGCAGTAGTTGTGGACGGAGCCCGACTCCCGTAAGAGTCCAGGCGGAGTCTACCTTGCAGTAGCAGTTGTGGACAGAGCCTGGCTCCCGTAGGAGTCCGGACGGAGTCTTCCTTGCGGTAGCAGTTGTGGACGGAGCCCGGCTCCCGTAGGAGTTCGGGCGGAGTCTTCCTTGCGGTAGCAGTTGTGGATGGAGCCCCGCTCCCGTAGGAGTCCGGGCGGAGTCTTTCTTGCAGTAGCAGTTGTGGATGGAGCCCGGCTCCCGTAGGAGTCCGGGCGGAGTCTTCCTTGCAGTAGCAGTTGTGGACGGAGCCCGGCTCCCGTAGGAGTCCGGGCGGAGTCTTCCTTGCAGTAGGAGTTGTGGATGAAGCCCGACTCCCGTAGGAGTCCGGGCGGAGTCTTCCTTGTAGTAGGAGTTGTGGACGGAGCCCGGGTCCCATAGGAGTCCGGGCGAAGTCTTCCTTGCAGTAGGAGTTGTGGACGGAGCCCGGCTCCCATAGGAGTCCGGGCGGAGTCTTCCATGCAGTAGAAGTTGTGGACGGAGCCCGGCTCCCGTAGGAGTCCGGGCGGAGTCTTCCTTGCAGTAGAAGTTGTGGACGGAGCCCGGCTCCCGTAGGAGTCCGGGCGGAGTCTTCCTTGCGGTAGCAGTTGTGGACGGAGCCCGGCTCCCGTAGGAGTTCGGGCGGAGTCTTTCTTGCAGTAGCACTTGTGGATGGAGCCCGACTCCTGTAGGAGTCCGGGCGGAGTCTTCCTTGCAGTAGCAGTTGTGGATGGAGCCCGACTCCCGTAGGAGTCCGGGTGGAGTCTTCCTTGCAGTAGCAGTTGTGGACAAAGCCCGGCTCCCGTAGGAGTCCGGGCGGAGTCTTCCTTGCAGTAGCAGTTGTGGATGGAGCCCGGCTCCCGTAGGAGTCCGGGCGGAGTCTTCCTTACAGTAGGAGTTGTGGACGGAGCACGGCTCCCGTAGGAGTTCGGGCGGAGTCTTCCTTGCAGTAGAAGTTATGGATGGAGCCCGGCTCCCGTAGGAGCCCGAGCGGAGTCTTCCTTGCAGTAGGAGTTGTGGACGGAGCCCGGCTTACATAGGAGTCCGGGCGGAGTCTTCCTTGCAGTAGAAGTTGTGGACGGAGCCCGGCTCCCGTAAGAGTCCGGGCGGAGTCTTCCTTGCAGTAGCAGTTGTGGACGGAGCACGGCTCCCGTAGGAGTCCGGGCGGAGTCTTCCTTGCGGTAGTAGTTGTGGACGGAGCCCGACTCCCGTAGGAGTCCGGGCGGAGTCTTCCTTGCAGTAGCAGTTGTGGATGGAGCCCGGCTCCCGTAGGAGTCCGAGCGGAGTCTTCCTTGCAGTAGAAGTTGTGGACGGAGTGACGGGAGTTCACCAACAGTAGTCGAAAGTCGGAAGGGACTTGCGAGGGTCGGTCCCGCCAAGAACTTCGATCGAGGGTATTTTATACCCAACACCAGTCCCCCCACTTCCGAGTTTGAATTTCGAATGAAGGAAGTACAGAGAGGTTGTCTTAGCCGAAGTTCTCCCCCTGACGTCCGCGCGCAACCGTCCTCAGATATGTTGGCATTTAATGCGCGCATGTCAGAGCCCTTTTTTCGATTAGGGCGACCCGAAGAGTCTTTTCGGAACTCCCACCGGGATGTGATCCCAAGCGTCGCGCCATGAAAGTTTACGAACAGTCAACCCTCGGTAGCGGCGAGTGGGACACGCGGGACACGTGGTGAGCACCGGTTGGTCTAGGGACACTCGCCACCATAATTGCGCTAAGATCCGCTGCCTATTTAAACCCCCCACCCTTCCTTCGGGGGCTTTACTTCGCCTGAAGGACGACACCTTTCTTTCGTCTGAGAGCTTAGCTACTCAGCCACTCCATCGGTGCCCCTGCCAACCCCGAGCGTCCTCCATGCCGGTCTTTTCCGTCTCTCTGCCGTCTCCAGCCTCCCGATTCCTCTCTAAGGGGTTCCCCTGCCAGGGCCTCTGCCCCGGAGGCCATCCTTAAGAGGATGCCACAGGCTTGGAGGAGGGCAAGGAGGAGAACAGCGGTTTGTGAGTTCTCCGATCATCGAGCGGCCGCTGAAGGTTCCCGTCGCTTCAAAGGGGGCTCAAGGGAGAATTCCTTCAACAACAGGGGTTTAATAATGGGGACCGCCAGTGAAGGCATTCTGCCTGAGAATTTCAGAGTAGCAAGATGGGGTGACACCAGTCAAGAGGGCAGAGCTGTCATCACAAGCTGTGGCGGGATCCTTGATGTCGTCGGGGTCGAGGGACCAGAAGCGGTCGGCGCCGACGGTGGGGCAGTAAAACTTGTTGCGGGGATGGTGGGAGTAGCACATGCCGACCTTGTCGGAACACTTAGGATGGTGGTTGTCATGGAGCATTCGGTGATGGCGCATATCTCTAGTGCCATTGCTGCATCTGGGGTAACTCTGATTCTTCTTGAAACAGGTCTTCATCGTCGCTGTCGTTGCCCTTACTGCCCCCTAGAATCTATCCCATCCTTTTCCCCCTAGGGTTGGAATTTCGGAGGTGGAGCGGAACAAGACGGGGGCGAGAGCCGATAGGCTTGTCACACGCACTGAAAAATACGGCTGGGAAGGATGGAAATGGGAAGAGAAGTTTGCAGCTTGAAGTGGCCTCCTGTGTATCCCATCCAAGCCGTGTGCTCGAGCTCTGTAATAATGTATTCTTTTCCGGCCCTCCGGGTCTTGTAACGTATATCTTGTTAGTCAAAAAATGAGGAGGTAATTTTGTTACCTTGTCCGTACTTTGCATCGAATCATTGTCTGTCGAACTTTTCCTTTGCCGTTGTTATTGTTGTATTCCCTTCCCCTCCTCTCCTTTTTTTTTTCTTTTGGAATTTTTCCTCCGCTTTTGGGGAGGCTACGGGAGTTTGGCTCCCGTAGGCGAACTCGAGGCGTAGTTCGGCTCTCGTGGGAGTCCGGGCGGAGTCTTTCTGCAATTAAAGTCAGGTGCGAAGTTCGGCTCCCGTAGGAGTCCGGACGGAGCTTTCCAGCAGTTGAAGTTGGTGACGGAGCCCGACTCCCGTAGGAGTCCGGGCAGAGTTTTATTGCGAGGGGGCCGCTGGGGAAAATCCCCCCCCCCTTTTTCTCTTTTGGTCTTTGAACGACCAGACTTTTAATTGACGTCGGGATGAGGTTCTTCTCCCATTCCCATCGTAACAGGTTTCAACTCTGGTTAGGACAAGGTCCTCCTCTTGTCTCTAGCGCAGCCGTGGGCGTACATATGGGCGTTGCTGGGCCCTTCCCAACTTTCGGCCTAAAGAGAGCTGGGCCTTCGACTTTGCTCGAGTTAGGGCGAGGTTCTCCTTCTATCCCCGACAGAGCTGTGGGGGCACGCATGGGCGTTGTAGGGCCTCTCCCCTCATCCGGTCTAAAGGGAATTGGGCCTTCGACTTTGCTCAAGTTAGGGCGAGGTTCTCCTCCTGTCCCTAACAGGGCTGTAGGGGCACGTACGGGCGTTGCAGGACCTCTCCTCCCATCCGATCTAAAGGGAATCGGGCCTTCGACTTTGTTCAAGTTAGGGCGAGGTTCTCCTCCTGTCCCTAACAGGGCTGTGGGGGCACGTATGGGCATTGTAGGGCCTCTCCCCCCATCCGATCTAAAGGGAACCGGGCCTTCGACTTTGCTCAAGTTAGGGCGAGGTTCTCCTCCTATCCCTAACAGGGCTATTGGGGCGCGTACGGGCGTTGTAGGGCCTCTCCCCCCATCCGGTCTAAAGGGAATCGGGCCTTCGACTTTGCTCAAGTTAGGGCGAGGTTCTCCTCCTGTCTCTAACAGGGCTGTGGGGGTGCGCACGGGCGTTGTAGGGCCTCTCCCCCATCCGATCTAAAGGGAATCGGGCCTTCGACTTTGTCGAGATGAGGTTTCCCTCTCACTTTCGAGATAATTTGTTTGGATTGTCTTGTGGATGTAGGATAGTGCCAAAGACATGTAGATATACAACTTTTAGTTAAAATGAAGTTAATGGTAGTACATTCGTAAGTTCTCCGAGCTCCATGGTCGCGGGAGGTCGGCTCCTCCGAGCTCCTTAAGATAATAAGTTTCGGGCCGAACTACTTCTTTGACCTCATATGGGCCTTCCCAGTTAGGGGCGAGCTTCCTTCGATCCTGAGGCTGCGAGACAGCGGCTCGTCGAAGCACTAGATCTCCTGCTCTAAAGACTTTGTTCTTGACTCGGGCGTTGTAGTATCGAGCGACTTTCTGTCTGTAGGCTGTCATTCGAACCTGAGCTATCTCCCATCTTTCTTCCAGCAGGTCGAGGTTGGCTTTAAGACTTCACAAATTTTGATATTCGTCGAATGCTACGACTCACGCCGATGGGAGTTTAAGCTCAATTGGGATGACGGCCTCCGTACCGAAGGCCAAAGCAAAGGGGGTTTCCTCTGTGGACAGCCTCTGGGTAGTTCGATACACCCACAGCACATGATAAAGTTCATCCGCCCAAGTTCCCTTCACTTTTTCTAGCCTTGTCTTAATCCCCTGCAAAAGGGTTCTGTTAGTTACCTCAGCTTCGCCGTTCGCCTGAGGATGGGCTACCGATGTGAAGTTGTGGGAGATGTTTAGATCTTCACAGAATTCGGCAAACTTCGCTCTCGCGAATTGCCGTCCATTGTCGGTGATTAGGGTCCTAGGCAGACCGAACCTACACACGTTCGACTTCCAGACGAAATCTTGCACTTTTGCTTCTATGATTTTGGCCAGTGGTTCGGCTTCAACCCATTTGGTAAAGTAGTCGATCGCTACAAGGAGGAACTTCCTCTACCCAGACGCCATAGGAAAGGGGCCAAGGATGTCCATCCCCCACTGCGCAAAAGGCCATGGGGCACTCAAGTGTGTGAGCTCGGTGGCGGGCTGTCTCTAGACGTTAGTATATCTCTGGCATCGATCGTACTTTCTGACATATTCGATCGAATCATGATGCATTGTCGGCCAGTAATACCCTTGGCGGAGCAACTTGTGGGATAAAGATCTAGCCCCTAAATGGTTTCCGCAGATTCCTTCATGCACTTCCCACAAGGCGTAGTCAGCCTCCGAAGGCCGGAGGCATTTTAAGAGGGGCAAGGAGTATGATCTCTTGTACAATTTGCCCTCATAAAGGATGTACCGGGAGGCTTGGTTTCGGAGCTTCCGAGCTTCTTTCACATCCTGGGGGAGAACTCCATCTCTGAGATAGGTTATCAGGGGGTCGATCCAGCTGGGCTCGTGGTCAATTTCCATCACGGGCCGCGACTCTTCTGTACTCGGGCGCTTTAGAACTTCAAAGAGAATGCCCTTGGGTAGTTCGGTCGAAGCTAGCATCGTCAGCTTGGAGAGAAGGTCAGCCCTAGTATTTTCCAACCTTGGGATCTGTTTGATGTTGAAGCTACTAAAGGCGGGGACGAGCTCCTTTACCCTTTCAAGGTATTTGGCCATACTGTCCTCCCACGCTTCGTAACTTCCACTGACTTGTCCCACTACTAGTTGAGAGTCGCTGTGGACCCAGAGCTGGTCTATTCCCAGCTCTTTGGCTACCCTTAGTCCTGCAATCAGAGCTTCATATTCCGCTCCATTGTTTGTTGCGGGAAACTCAAAATGCAGAGCGTACTCCACGATGATTCCCTCTGGACTGACCAAGATTAGGCCTGCACCCGCACTTGACATGTTGGAAGACCCATCCACATAGAGGGCCCAAAAGTGATCAGAGGGATCCGTTTCTTCTTTGGGGGAGTTCAGTCGGGACTTCAGGTCGTCAATTTCGCTTTGTTCAGGTTCAGCCTTCTCTGGGATAGTACACTCCACTATGAATCAGCCAGTATTTGGGCCTTCACTGCTGGCCTGGGTTGATAGTTGATGTCGAATTCTGTGAGCTCGATCGCCCACTTTGCCATCCTCCCAGAGGCGTCCGCCCGGTGCAAAATCATTTTGATCGGTTGATCAGTGAGCTGCGTCACGGTGTGCCCTTGAAAGTAGGGCCGGAGCCTCCTGGCTGCAATCAACAAGGCGTAAGTCAGTTTTTCTAATTTGGTGTACCTGGTCTCGGCGTCCCTCAAAGCGCGGCTGACGTAGTAGATTGGCCGTTGGACTTTCGCTTCTTCTTTGACAAGGACGGCCGCGAGAGCCATGGGAGAGACCCCAGGTATAAAAATAGTTCCTCCCCAGGCTCCGGCTTTGCCAACAGTGGGGTGAGCCGAGGTAGCTCCTTAGTTCCTCGAACCCTGTTGGCACTCAGAGGTCCAACAGAAGTTCTTGGGCTGCTTGAGGGTTTGAAAGAAGGGTAAGCATCGTTCGGCCGACCTTGCGACGAAGCATTCAGGGCCGCTATCCTCCCCGTGAGGCGCTGAACCTCTTTTATCGACTTTGGGACGGCCATCTCCTGGATGGCGTGAATTTTCTCTGGATTGGCCTCGATCCCGCACCCGACACCATGAAGCCCAGGAACTTTTCCGAGGTTACCCCAAAGCACATTTAGTTGGGTTAGCTTCATTCTATATTTTTGGAGAGCGTCGAAGTCTCCTCGAGGTCGGTGACGTGATCTCTGGAAGATTTGCTTTTTACGAGCATATCGTCCATATAGACCTCCATGTTACGGCCGATCTGCTCCTTGAAGATTTTGTTCACCAACCGTTGGTAGGTTGCGCCCGCATTTTTGAGGTCGAAAGGCATGACCCTGTAACAGTAAAGGCCACGATTAGTGATGAAAGTGATCTTTCTTCATCTTTCGATGCCATTCTGATTTGATTATAGCCAGAGAATGCATCTATGAAGGTGAGGAGCTCATGGCCCGAGGTCGCATCCACCAGTTGATCGATTTGGGAAGGGGTAGCTGTCCTTTGGACAGGCCTTATTCAGCTTTTTGAAGTCTATGCACATCCTCCACTTGTCGTTTGCTTTTTTGACTAGGACAACGTTGGAAATCCAATCAGGATAATTGACTTCCTTAATGAATCGCTTTAAGGAGCTTTCCACTTCTTGACTATCGCCTTCTGCCTCTCCAGTGCATGACCTCGATTTTTTCTTTCATCGTCGATGCTTTGGATCGACGGCCAGGTGGTGCTCCATGACTTCGTGTCAATCCCTGGCATGTCTGCTGGAACCCAAGCGAAAATGTCTGCATTCCTTCATAGAAAATCAATAGACGCATCCGACCTCCTCCTCCAGGTTGGAGCCGATCATCGCTACATGCTCACGTTCCCGTCTTCAAAGGGATTGGTACCAGATCTTCAATTGGGGTGCCCCTCTCTTCGGTGAGGTCATCGCGTGCATCCAATCCATTAACGGGACAGGGGTCAGATTGGTCGCTTCTTGCAAGGCTATGCTGTAGCAGTGCCTGGCCAGGGCTTGGTCTCCCCAGACCTCTCGATCCCCTGGCTGGTGGAGAATTTAACTTCAAATGGTAGGTGACACGACGGCTCGGAGAGTATTAGGCCAGGTGGCGAGGATTGATTGTAGGCTGACGGCACTTCACCACCAAGAAATTCATCAGAGCCCTGGATTGCCTTGGATATCGACCTGCGACCACAGTCAAAGTTATCATTCCTTTCGTCGAACAACATCGTCGATAAACCCTACCAGAGGGGAGCTAATCGGTCTCAAATGGCCGTCAAGGATGGACATTCTTGAAAAGGCATCGTAGAACAAGATGTCGGTCGAGCTTCCATTGTCGACGAGAATACGATGGACGTCGTAATTTGCTATATTCATGGAAACTACGACTGCGTCATTATAGGAAATTGACTCCCTGGCATCTTCTTCAGTGAAGGTTATAGGCTCTTCAGTCTTTTGCCGCTTGGGGTATGGCGGTACGTTGGTTGCTTCCTGTCGGGATCCTCCCGAGACGATGTTGGCGAAATCCATCGGAGGCCGATTGTCCGCCACTCCATGCCGGCGACCATTACCAGAGGATGCAGGGCCCGGGAAATCAGAGGCGGGATCGGGGCCCGAGATATGGCTGCGGAGACCGTGGTAGCTGTGCGGATGCTTCGCGAGAAGACATCGGCGAGGACCCAGTAGGGGAAGGAAGAGCGGGTGTCGGAGAAGATGACCGGAGCGGCCCCGTTGAGCACTCCTTTAAGAACAAGGACACTCGAAGACACAGGACCCTTCCTCTAGCGCCAATCCTGTTGGTGAAAAATCTGCCTACGCCGGAGAAGCTGGAGTCGAGGGAGTCGCGATCGCCGTCGGAACCTGCAAAAGAAGTCTAACCGGAGGTGGGGTTGCTCCGGCAAGACCCTCCGACGCTCAAGTCAGTTCTCTGCCTCAACAAGAATGGAGTGCTCGAACGAAAATTTAGCAGAGTTTCTAGGTAAAAATGAAGCTTATAGAATAACGTATCTAGGGTTCCCCTTTTATAGCGGAGGGGGCAACAAATTATAGTGATGCCTGTAACCGTCTGGTCGTGGGCCGCCCAGAGTCAGAAGAATTTATGCGGAGGGTAGTGGAGCGGGATCGTGGCTATCACCGTGGCTCGCTACGTGGAATCAGTTACGGAGAGTGGAGCGGCATCCTGTCGTGACTCGTCAGGGAGTGGTGGAATCGCAAGAATCCCACCAGGGAGTGGAGCAGAATCGTGGCCGTTAATATGGCCTGTCAGGGAGTAATAGAGCTATGCAGGGTCCGCCGCAGGGAGTGGAGCAGTATTGTCCGTTACTATGGCCTGCCAGGGGGTCCAGACTTGTCGGCCGAAGTTCGGTTGGAGTCGGTAGCGAGGTCCGATACCCGTAGGAGTTTGGGCGAGGTCTTCCTGCAGTCGGAATAGAAGACAGAGTCTGACTCTCGTAGAAGTCCGACATAGTCTACTTGCAGTTGGGGTCGTAGGCGGAGTCCGGCTCCCGTAGGAGTCGGCGGAGTCTTCCTGTAATTGAAATCAAAGGCGAAGTCCGGCTCCTGTAGGAGTCCGGACAAAGGCTTACCACAGTTAAGTTGAGGACGGAGCCCGCTCTCGTAGGGTCCCGGACGGAGCTTCCCAGTAGTAGAAGTTGTGGACGGAGGGCTCCCGTAGGAGTCCGGGCGGAGTCTTCCTTGCAGTAGAAGTGTGGCGGAGCCCGGCTGTAGGAGTCGGCGGAGTCTTCCTTGCAGTAGCGTTATGGACGGAGCCCGGCTCCCGTAGAGTCCGGGGAGTCTTCCTTGCAGTAGCAGTTATCGATGGAGTCCGGCTCCCGTAGGAGTCCGGGCGGAGTCTTCCTTGCAGTAGAAGTTGTGGCGGAGCCCGGCTCCCGTAGGAGTCCGGGCGGAGTCTTCCTTGCAGTAAAGTTGTGGACGGACCCGGCTCCCGTAGGAGTCCGGGCGAGTCTTCCTTGCAGTAGCAGTTGTGGACGGAGCCCGGCTCCCGTAGGAGTCCGAGCGGATCTTCCTTACAGTAGAGTTATGGACGGAGCCGCTCCCATAGGATTTCGGGCGGAGTCTTCCTTT